>NC_136142.1:8950959-9043459 GCF_965212315.1 Lampetra planeri
ACGCAAACTCCAAATATACAGCAGCAGGCGTCAGAGTCAGGATCGAACCCACGACCTGCTGTGCACCAGGCGAGGGAGTTAACATCTCCTAGCCACCGTGATGATGATGAGAGAGAGAGAGAGACACGCAAACTCCAAATATACAGCAGCAGGCGTCAGAGTCAGGATCGAACCCACGACCTGCTGTGCACCAGGCGAGGGAGTTAACATCTCCTAGCCACCGTGATGATGATGATGAGAGAGAGAGAGAGACACGCAAACTCCAAATATACAGCAGCAGGCATCAGAGTCAGGATCGAACCCACGACCTGCTGTGCACCAGGCGAGGTAGTTAACATCTCCTAGCCACCGTGATGATGAGAGAGAGAGGCACGCAAACTCCAAATATACAGCAGCAGGCGTCAGGGTCAGGAACGAACCCACGACCTGCTGTGCACCAGGCGAGGGAGTTAACATCTCCTGGGCACCGTGTGACTCGCGCGTGTCTCGTGAGCGGTACCTGCGTCGCATCTCCTGCACCTGCGGCAGGCGTGGTCGGTGTTGGTGTGCTCCATGAAGGAGCCGTGTGGGCACGGGGCGCAGGTCCGCTATCTAGCTGGAGGAAACACCCTGGGGCCGCACAAACATCGTTCACATCACCACCATCATCATCACCATCATCACAAACATCGTTCACATCATCATCATCACCATCATCATCACCACCATCACCACAAACATCGTTCACACCACCACAAACATCGTTCACATCATCACCATCACAAACATCGTTCACTTCACCACCATCATCACCACCACCATCATCACCATCATCATCATCACCATCATCATCACAAACATCGTTCACATCACCACCACCATCATCACCACCACCATCATCACAAACATCGTTCCCATCACCACCATCACAAACATCGTTCACACCACCACCATCACAAACATCGTTCACATCACCACCATCACCACCACCATCACAAACATCGTTCACATCACCACCATCACCACCACCATCACAAACATCGTTCACACCATCACCACCATCATCATCATCACAAACATCGTTCACATCACCACCATCACAAACAACGTTCACATCACCACCACCATCACCACCACCATCACCACCGGCTCTTCCATCCTCATCCTCACCACAATGGGTGGATGTGCAGCACACACCACAGACTGCAGCGACTCACCTGGGAGACAGCGGATGTCCCCAGGGCCCCGGCAAGGTGCACGGAGGCGACGTGACCGGAGTCCCGCCCACACACAGCATCTAGACATGGTGAGAGACGCACAGGTGAGTCACAGGTGAGAGACACGGGAGAGACACAGGTGAGAGAGACAGGTGAGAGACACAGGTGAGGGGCATAGGTGAGGGTCATAGGTGAGAGGCACAGGTGAGAGGCACAGATGAGGGTCATAGCTGAGGGTCATAGGTGAGCGGCACAGGTGAGAGGCACAGGTGAGAGACAGGTGAGACAGGCGAGAGTGACAGATGAGAGCCTTGGATGAGGCACACAGTTTAGAGAGACAGGTGAGAGGCACAGGTGAGAGGCACAGGTGAGAGTCACAGGTGAGAGAGACAGGTGAGAGACGCAGGTGAGAGGGGCAGGTGAGAGGCACAGGTGAGAGGCACAGGTGAGAGGCACAGGTGAGAGACACAGGTGAGAGAGGCAGGTAAGGGACACAGGTGAGAGGCACAGGTGAGGGCGGTACAGGTGAGAGGCACAGGTGAGAGGCACAGGTGAGAGGCACAGGTGAGAGGCACAGGTGAGAGAGTCACAGGTGAGAGAGTCACAGGTGAGAGACACAGGTGAGAGAGGCAGGTAAGGGACACAGGTGAGAGGCACAGGTGAGAGCGGTACAGGTGAGAGGCACAGGTGAGAGGCACAGGTGAGAGGCACAGGTGAGAGAGGCACAGGTGAGAGAGGCAGGTAAGGGACACAGGTGAGAGGCACAGGTGAGAGCGGTACAGGTGAGAGGCACAGGTGAGAGGCACAGGTGAGAGGCACAGGTGAGAGAGGCAGCAGAGGCACGAGAGGCACGCGAGTCTATATCCCGAGTGCCACCGCTAGGGGTCGCTGGCTGCCCGCTGCCTGCGGCATTGAAATTCGAGGTGCTGTGCACAGGGCCCACAACGTCAATTGGCCCGCAACAAACAGCACTGTCGCAGTCGTCATGGCTCAGGGCAGTTGTGGCACGGCACAAAGTTCACTGCGCTCAGTGAGGGTCTTGCTGTGAGAGCGTGCGGGGGAAGTGGGGGGGGGAGATGGCGACGATGATGGGAGGAGCGGATTCCAGAGTGCGAGTGGGACCTGCGTTGTGGTGAGTGGGTGGGTGGGTGAGTGGGTGGGTGGGTGAGTTAGTGGGTGGGTGAGTTAGTGGGTGGGTGAGTAAGTGGGTGGGTGAGTTAGTGGTGGGTGAGTGGGTGAATGGGTGGGTGAGTCGTGTGTGAGTGGGTGGGTGGTGAGTGAGTGGGTGGGTGGGTGAGTGGTGAGTGGGTGGGTGGGTGGTGGTGGGTGTGGGTGAGTGGGTGAGTGGGTGGGTGAGGTGGTGGGTGGGTGGGTGAGTGGGTGAGTGGGTGGGTGAGTGGGTGGTGAGTGGGTGGGTGGGTGTGTGAGTGAGTGGGTGGGGGTGAGTGGGTGGGAGTTCGTGGGTGAGTGGGTGGGTGAGTGAGTGGGTGGGTGGGTGAGTGGGTGGGTGGGTGAGTGGATGGGTGGGTGAGTGGGTGGATGAGTGGGTGGGTGGGTGAATGGGTGGGTGAGTGGTTGAGTGGGTGGGTGAGTGGGTGAGTGGGTGGGTGGGTGAGTGGGTGGGTGGGTGGGTGGGTGAGTGAGTGCGTGGGTGGGTGGGTGAGTGGGTGGTGGGTGGGTGAGTGGGTGAGTTAGTGGGTGAGTGGGTGGGTGAGTGAGTAGATGGGTGAGTGAGTGAGTGAGTGGGTGGGTGGGTGCGTGAGTGCGTGGGTGGGTGGGTGAGTGGGTGGGTGAGTGGGTGAGTGGTGGGTGAGTGGGTGGGTGAGTGGGTGAGTGGGTGAGTTGGTGGGTGAGTGGGTGGGTGGGTGGGTGAGTGAGTGCGTGGGTGGGTGGGTGAGTGGGTGGTGGGTGGGTGAGTGGGTGAGTTAGTGGTGAGTGGGTGGGTGAGTGAGTAGATGGGTGGGTGAGTGAGTGGGTGGGTGGGTGAGTGCTTGGGTGGGTGGGTGAGTGGGTGGGTGAGTGGGTGAGTGGGTGGGTGGGTGAGTGGGTGGGTGAGTGGGTGAGTGGGTGAGTTGGTGGGTGGGTGGGTGAGTGGGTGGGTGGGTGAGTGAGTGCGTGGGTGGGTGGGTGAGTGGTGAGTTAGTGGGTGAGTGGGTGGGTGAGTGAGTAGATGGGTGGGTGAGTGAGTGAGTGGGTGGGTGGGTGGGTGAGTGCGTGGGTGGGTGGGTGGGTGAGTGGGTGGGTGGGTGAGTGGGTGGGTGAGTGGGTGAGTGGGTGAGTTGGTGGGTGGGTGGGTGAGTGGGTGGGTGGGTGGGTGAGTGGGTGGGTGGGGTGAGTGGGTGGTGGGTTGGTGGGTGAGTGGGTGAGTGGGTGGGTGGGGTGAGTGGGGTGAGTGAGTGAGTGAGTGGGTGGGTGGGTGGATGAGTGGGTGGGTGAGTGGGTGGGTGAGTTAGTGGGTGAGTGGGTGGGTGGGTGAGTGGGTGGGTGGGTGGGTGAGTGGGGTGGGTGGGTGAGTGGGTGAGTGGGTGGGTGAGTGGGTTAGTGGGTGGGTGGGTGAGTGGGTGGGTGGGTGAGTGGGTGGTGGGTGAGTGGGTGGGTGGGTGAGTGGGTGGGTGGGTGAGTGGGTGGGTGGGTGAGTGGGTGGGTGAGTGGGTGGGTGAGTTAGTGGGTGAGTGGGTGGGTGAGTGGGTGGGTGGGTGGGTGGGTGAGTGAGTGAGTGGGTGGGTGGGTGAGTGGGTGGGTGAGTTCGTGGGTGAGTGGGTGGGTGAGTGAGTGGGTGGGTGGGTGAGTGGGTGGGTGGGTGAGTGGATGGGTGGGTGAGTGGGTGGATGAGTGGGTGGGTGGGTGAATGGGTGGGTGAGTGGTTGAGTGGGTGGGTGAGTGGGTGAGTGGGTGGGTGGGTGAGTGGGTGGGTGGGTGGGTGGGTGAGTGAGTGCGTGGGTGGGTGGGTGAGTGGGTGGTGGGTGGGTGAGTGGGTGAGTTAGTGGGTGAGTGGGTGGGTGAGTGAGTAGATGGGTGGGTGAGTGAGTGAGTGGGTGGGTGCGTGAGTGCGTGGGGTGGGTGGGTGAGTGGGTGGGTGAGTGGGTGAGTGGGTGGGTGAGTGGGTGGGTGAGTGGGTGAGTGGGTGAGTTGGTGGGTGAGTGGGTGGGTGGGTGGGTGAGTGAGTGCGTGGGTGGGTGGGTGAGTGGGTGGTGGGTGGGTGAGTGGGTGAGTTAGTGGGTGAGTGGGTGGGTGAGTGAGTAGATGGGTGGGTGAGTGAGTGGGTGGGTGGGTGGGTGAGTGCTTGGGTGGGTGGGTGAGTGGGTGGGTGAGTGGGTGAGTGGGTGGGTGGGTGAGTGGGTGGGTGAGTGGGTGAGTGGGTGAGTTGGTGGGTGGGTGGGTGAGTGGGTGGGTGGGTGAGTGAGTGCGTGGGTGGGTGGGTGAGTGGGTGAGTTAGTGGGTGAGTGGGTGGGTGAGTGAGTAGATGGGTGGGTGAGTGAGTGAGTGGGTGGGTGGGTGGGTGAGTGCGTGGGTGGGTGGGTGGGTGGGTGAGTGGGGTGGGTGGGTGAGTGGGTGGGTGAGTGGGTGAGTGGGTGAGTTGGTGGGTGGGTGGGTGAGTGGGTGGGTGGGTGGGTGAGTGGGTGGGTGGGTGAGTGGGTGGTGGGTTGGTGGGTGAGTGGGTGAGTGGGTGGGTGGGTGAGTGGGTGAGTGAGTGAGTGAGTGGGTGGGTGGGTGGATGAGTGGGTGGGTGAGTGGGTGGGTGAGTTAGTGGGTGAGTGGGTGGGTGGGTGAGTGGGTGGGTGGGTGGGTGAGTGGGTGGGTGGGTGAGTGGGTGAGTGGGTGGGTGAGTGGGTTAGTGGGTGGGTGGGTGAGTGGGTGGGTGGGTGAGTGGGTGGTGGGTGAGTGGGTGGGTGGGTGAGTGGGTGGGTGGGTGAGTGGGTGGGTGGGTGAGTGGGTGGGTGAGTGGGTGGGTGAGTTAGTGGGTGAGTGGGTGGGTGAGTGAGTGGATGTGTGGGTGAGTGAGTGAGTGAGTGGGTGGTGGGTGGGTGAGTGGGTGGGTGAGTGAGTGGGTGGTTGAGTGAGTGGGTGGGTGAGTGGGTGAGTGGGTGAGTGGGTGGGTGGGTGAGTGGGTGGGTGGGTAGGTGAGTGGGTGGGTGAGTGGGTGAGTGGGTGGGTGAGTGGGTGAGTGGGTGGGTGGGTGGGTGAGTGAGTGAGTGGGTGGGTGGGTGGGTGGGTGAGTGAGTGAGTGGGTGGGTGGGTGAGTGAGTGAGTGGGTGAGTGGGTGGGTGAATGGGTGGGTGAGTGAGTGAGTGGGTGAGTGGGTGGGTGGGTGAGTGGGTGGGTGGGTGAGTGGGTGGTGGGTGAGTGGGTGAGTGGGTGGTGGGTGAGTGAGTGGGTGGGTCAGGGGTGAGTGGGTGAGTAGGTGAGTGTGAGTAGGTGGGTGAGTGGGTGGGTGAGTGTGTGGGTGGTGGGTGAGTGAGTTGGTGGGTAGTTGAGTGTGTGGTCAGGAGTGAGTGGGTGGGTGGTGGGTAGGTGAGTGGGTGGGTGAGTGGGTGGGTGAGTGGGTGGTGGGTGAGTGGGTGAGTGGGTGGTGGGTGAGTGAGTGGATTTGTGGGTCAGGGGTGAGTGGGTGGGTAGTTGAGTGGGTGGGTCAGGAGTGAGTGGGTGGGTGGTGGGTAGGTGAGTGGGTGAGTGAGTGGGTGAGTGAGTGAGTGGGTGGGTGAGTGGGTGGGTGCGTGGGTGAGTGGGTGGGTGAGTTGGTGAGTAGGTGGGTGAGTAGGTGGGTGAGTGGGTGGGTGAGTGAGTGGGTGGTGGGTGAGTGGGGGGGTGAGTGGGTGGGTGGGTGAGTGGGTGGGTGAGTGGGGGGGTGAGTGAGTGGGTGAGTGAGTGGGTGGGTGGGTGGGTGGGTGAGTGGGGGGGTGAGTGGGTGGTGGGTGGGTGAGTGAGTGAGTGGGTGGGTAGGTGAGTGAGTGGGTGAGTGGGTGAGTGAGTGGGTGGGTGGGTGAGTGGGTGGTGGGTGAGTGGGTGGGTGAGTGGGTGGGTGGGTGGGTGAGTCAGGGGTGAGTGGGTGGGTGGTGGCTGAGTGGGTGGGTAGGTGAGTGGGTGGGTGGGTCAGGACTGAGTGGGTGGGTGGTGGGTAGGTGAGTGGGTAGGTGAGTGGGTGGGTGAGTGGGTGGGTGAGTGGGTGGGTGAGTGGGTGGGTGAGTGGGTGGGTCAGGAGTGAGTGGGTGGGTGGTGGGTAGGTGAGTGAGTAGGTGAGTAGGTGGGTGAGTGGGTGGGTGAGTGGGTGGGTGAGTGGGTGGGTGAGTAGGTGGGTGAGTGAGTGGGTGGGTGAGTGGGTGGGTCAGGGGTGAGTGAGTGGGTGGTGATTGAGTGGGTGGGTGAGTGAGTGAGTGGGTGGTGATTGAGTGGGTGGGTGAGTGAGTGGGTGGGTGGGTCAGGGGTGAGTGGGTGGGTAGGTGAGTGGTGAGTGGGTGGGGGGTGAGTGGGTGGGGGTGAGTGAGTGGGGAGTGGGTGAGTGGGTGGGTGGTGGGTGAGTGGGTGGGTAGTTGAGTGTGTGGGTCAGGAGTGAGTGGGTGGGTGGTGGGTAGGTGAGTGGGTGGGTGAGTGGGTGGGTGAGTGGGTTGGTGGGTGAGTGAGTGAAAATGCAGGTGCCTATACAGGTGAGTGTGTGTATATATAGTAGGTGACACCTATCCAGAAGAATTAGCTTCGGGGCACGTAGGTGGTAACAGGGCGCGGCACAGGCCGAGAGGCAGAAATAAAATTCCCCGTGAGTCATGTGACGTACCTACCAGGGTGTGGGCCGTACAAAAAGTCAAAAGGTGAAAATCAGAGCCGAAAGCCACCAAACAGAAACCGCTGCCATAGATACAAGACGATCAACATACCACCAAGCCCCCCACATTCAGTGGCTGGATCTAAGCTCCGCGTACCCTGCTCCCAGGTTCCCCTGCTCCCAGGTCTCCCTGATCCCAGGTGTTCTCAGTCCCCAAGTGTCACCCCCGATCCCAGGTCTCCCTGCTCCCAGGTCTCCCTGCTCCCAGGTTTCCCTGGTCCCAGGTGTCTCTGGTCCCAGGTCTCCCTGCTCCCAGGTCTCCTTGGTCCCAGGTGTTCTCAGTCCCCAAGTGTCACCCCCGATCCCAGGTGTCCCTGGCCTTCACGTGGAGACTCACCACCGCGGCAAGCAGAGCGTAGATTGCCACCACCATTGTCTCCCTCTGCCAGGTCACGGGTACCTTCCGTGACCGAGCAGGCTGGGTTGGGTGGTGAACCTTCGCACGGTCCTGCCAGTGGACAACAACACGGCGAGCATTGGGCCAGGGTCAGTGGGTTGTGTGCGTTCTGTGTGTCCTACGTCTGTGTCTGTTTCATCCCTGTGTTTTGTCTGTGTGCGCTTACGCATGTGTCTGTACGTGTCTACTGTGTGTGTGTCTATGTCTTTGTGTGTCTACTATGTGTGTGTGTCTATGTCTGTACGTGTCTACTATGTGTGTGTGTCTATGTCTTTGTGTGTCTACTATGTGTGTGTGTCTATGTCTGTACGTGTCTACTATATGTGTGTGTCTATGTCTTTGTGTGTCTTTGTGTGTGTGTCTATGTCTGTACGTGTCTACTATGTGTGTGTGTGTATGTCTTTGTGTGTCTTTGTGTGTGTGTCTATGTCTGCACGTGTCTACTATGTGTGTGTTTCTATGTCTTTGTGTGTCTTTGTGTGTGTGTCTATGTCTGTATGTGTCTACTATGTGTGTGTGTCTGTGTCTTTGTGTGTCTTTGTGTGTGTGTCTATGTCTGTTCGTGTCTACTATGTGTGTGTGTCTATGTCTGTATGTGTCTACTATGTGTGTGTGTCTGTGTCTTTGTGTGTCTTTGTGTGTGTGTCTATGTCTGTACGTGTCTACTATGTGTGTGTGTCTATGTCTTTGTGTGTCTTTGTGTGTGTGTCTATGTCTGTACGTGTGTGTGTCTGTGTGTCTACATCTGTGTATGTGTCTATGTGTGTCTGTGTGTGTTTATGTGTGTCTGTGTGTGTCTACATCTGTGTGTGTCTATGTGTGTCTACATCTGTGTGTGTGTCTATGTGTGTCTGTGTGTGTCTGTGTGTGTGTCTATGTGTGTCTACATCTGTGTGTGTCTATGTGTGTCTGTGTGTGTCTGTGTGTGTGTCTATGTGTGTCTACATCTGTATGTGTGTCTAGTGCAGCGGTTAGCGCGCTGCGCTATGAACCCGGCGACACGAGTTCGATTCCCACTCACGGCCAACACCAGTGACGATTATCTGAACCGGTCCCGGGCCTCCCCTAGGTCGACTCAGCCTCAAATGAGTACCTAGTGCGGTGTGTAAACATTGCCACTAGGGAGACAAAGGCGGTCGGGCGTGGTGCTGGCCACCCACCCCCTCGTGTACCGTTCCGGCCTTCATAGGTGCTTTAGCGAAAAAACCTAAGAATAGTCTGTTAAAGGCTATACGGGGGTTATTTGTTCTGTGTGTGTGTCTATGTGTGTCTACATCTGTGTGTGTGTCTATGTGTGTCTGTGTGTGTCTACATCTGGGTGTGTGTCTATGTGTGTCTGTGTGTGTCTATATTTGGGTGGGGAGCGGTGGTGTAGCGGTTGGCGCTACGCTTCGCTACGAACCTGGCGACCCGG
Source organism: Lampetra planeri (assembly GCF_965212315.1). Lineage (NCBI taxonomy): Eukaryota > Metazoa > Chordata > Hyperoartia > Petromyzontiformes > Petromyzontidae > Lampetra > Lampetra planeri. The sequence continues at coordinate 8,959,785 of NC_136142.1, forward strand.
GTTCGATTCCCGCTCATGGCCAACACCGGTGACGATTATTTCAACCGGTCGTGGGCCTCCCCTAGGTCGACTCAGCCTCAAATGAACACCTGGTGCGGTGTTTAAACATCGCCACTGGGGAGACAAAGGCGGCCGGGCGTGGTCCTGGCCACCCACCCCCTCGTGTGCCGTGCCGGCCTTCATAGGTGCTCGCTAACATCACTTGCCCCAACAGTCTGTTAAAGCTACACGGGGGATCTTTGCCTTAGTGAATACACGTCACGTGACTGTAGTGAATACACGACACGTGTCGTTAGTTATAATCAACACGTGGTTACAGATCTTTAGTCGTAATCAATACGTGATTACACATATTTAATTGTAATCAATACGTGGTTACAAATCTTTAGTCGTAATCAATACGTTATTACAAATATTTAGTTGTAATCAATGCATGGTTATAGATCTTTAGTCGTAATCAATACGTGGTTACAAATCTTTAGTTGTAATCAATACGTGATTACAAATCTTTAGTCGTAATCAATACGTTATTACAAATATTTAGTTGTAATCAATGCATGGTTACATATCTTTAGTCGTAATCAATGCATGGTTATAGATCTTTAGTCGTAATCAATACGTGGTTACAAATCTTTAGTTGTAATCAATGCACGGTTACAGATCTTTAGTCGTAATCAATACGTGATTACAAATATTTAGTTGTAATCAATGCACGGTTACAGATCTTTAGTCGTAATCAATACGTGGTTATAGATCTTTAGTCGTAATCAATACGTGGTTACACATCTTTAGTTGTAATCAATGCATGGTTACAGATCTTTAGTCGTAATCAATACGTGATTACAAATATTTAGTTGTAATCAATGCACGGTTACAGATCTTTAGTCGTAATCAATACGTGGTTACGAATCTATAAAGTTCTAATGCTATTGTCTACGCGTATTAGGGAGGCTGAACGGTTTTTGAAAAAAAGAATTTTTATCGGAGAAAAACATCGCGTTGCTATTTGTGTAGAATATGAACGGCTCAAGTCGGTACGTATTTACACTAAGACGACACGACACCCCCCCCCCCCCAATATTCAAATATGCTCAAAATGTCTCCCAAAATATATTGCTATAAAAGATATAATTGCTATGCTATGTAAATAAAAACAACAATTTACTAAACATTGGCCACAATATCTGGCCTTGTCTTCATATAAATCAATGCATAGATTTGTTTATATGATTATGGTTGTACTTTATGAATCCCTAATCTCAAACATTACATACAATGAAACAAGAAATGGTAAAACAGTAAAAACAGAGCGATGTAATACAATACACTATTAGACATTATTGTACAAAATAAACAAAAAGTCCATCCAATGTGTTAGTGCCATTTTTTTATATTATAGGCAGGAAATTAGTTTGCAAATTTAGATGTTTTTTTGGGTTGGGACCCCCAGACCCCCTGGGAGATTTGGTCCCCCCCAATGTTGACTCCATGGCTACGGCCTTGGGGTGCTGTATGGCCATGCTCTTGGTGAAGTGGACGTGCCGGCCCATGTTAGACAAGACCACAAGACACGATAAGACTCCACAAAACCCTTCATCCGGCCCCACGTGAGTCTACGTCGGTGTGTGCCGATGTGTCTGTGTGTCTGTGTGTCTATGTGTGTCTATGTGTGTGTGTGTCTATGTCTGTGTGTATCTTTGCGTGTCTATGTGTGTGTGTCTATGTCTTCGTGTGTGTCTGTGTGTGTGCCTATGTCTATGTGTGTGTGTCTATGTCTATGTGTCTAAGGCTATGTGTCTATGTCTGTGTGTGTATCTATGTCTGTGTGTGTCTATGTCTGTGTCTATGTCTGTGTGTCTATGTGTGTCTGTGTCTATGTGTGTGTCAATGTCTGGGGAGCGGTGGTGCAGCGGTTAGCGCGCTGTGCTATGAACCTGGTGACACGCTTTCGATTCCCGCTCACGGCCAACACCAGTGACGATTATCTGAACCGGTCCCGGGCCTCCCCTAGGTCGACTCAGCCTCAAATGAGTACCTGGTGCGGTGTGTAAACATCGCCACTAGGGAGACAAAGGCGGTCGGGCGTGGTGCTGGCCACCCACCCCCTCGTGTACCGTTCCGGCCTTCATTGGTGCTCGCTAACAGCACTTGCCCCTACAGTCTGTTAAGGCTATATGGGGGATATTTGTCTTTTTTTGTCTATGTGTGTGTATGTATCTGTGTGTATGTCTATGTATGTATGTCTGTGTGTGTGTCTGTCTATGTGTGTGTGTCTATGTGTGTCTGTGTGTGTCTGTGTGTGTGTCTGTGTGTGTCTATGTGTGTGTATGTGTGTGTCTGTGTGTGTATGTGTCTGTCTATGTGTGTCTGTGTCTATGTGTGTATGTGTGTGTCTATGTGTCTGTGTGTGTGTCTGTGTGTGTCTATGTGTGTGTATGTGTGTCTGTCTGTGTGTGTGTGTCTATGTGTGTGTGTCTATGTGTGTGTCTATGTGTGTCTGTCTGTGTATCTAAGTGTGTGTGTCTATGTGTGTGTCTATGTGTGTGTATGTGTGTGTCTGTGTGTGTCTGTGTCTGTCTGTGTGTGTATGTGTGTGCCTATGTGTCTGTGTGTGTGTCTGTGTGTGTCTATGTGTGTGTATGTGTGTGTCTATGTGTGTCTGTCTGTCTGTGTGTGTGTCTGTGTGTGTCTAAGTGTGTGTGTCTATGTCTGTATGTGTGTGTGTCTGTGTGTAACTGTCTGTGTGTGTCTATGTGTGTGTCTGTGTGTGTATGTGTCTGTATGTGTCTGTGTGTGTCTGTGTGTGTATGTGTGTGTATGTGTGTGTCTGTGTGTGTCTGTGGGAGCAGTGGCGTAGTGGTCAGCGCACTGCGCTACGAGTTCGATTCCCGCTCACGGCCAACACCAGTGACGAATATCCGAACCGCTCCCTGGGCCTCCCCTAGGTCAACTCGGCCTGAACCGAGTACACAGTGGTGCGGCGCGTATAAAACATCAGCACCGGAGAGACAAAGGTGGCCGGGTGTGTGTGTTTTTCCCCCACAGCACTTGCCCCAACAGCCGTGCATCAGCTACACGGGGGACCTTTGCCTGTGTGTTGAGCGAATCAATGCGGTCCAAACAATCCACCTGTCCATCTAGTCAACTCCACATTCTCAGTGACTCGGCTCACCTGGGAAGTTGGTGGTGGTGGAGTTGGTGGTTGAGTTGGTGGTGGAGTCGGTGGTTGAGTCGGTGGTTGAGTCGATGGTGGAGTTGGTGGTGGTGGAGTTGGTGGTGGAGTTGGTGGTGGAGTTTGTGGTTAAGTTGATGGTGGAGTCGGTGGTTGAGTCGGTGGTTGAGTCGGTGGTTGAGTTGATGGTGGAGTTGGTGGTGGTGGAGTTGGTGGTGGAGTTGGTGGTGGAGTTTGTGGTTAAGTTGGTGGTTGAGTTGGTGGTGGAGTTGATGGTGGAGTTTGTGGTTGAGTTGGTGGTTGAGTCGGCGGTTGAGTCGGTGGTTGAGTCGGTGGTTGAGTCGGTGGTTGAGTTGGTGGTGGAGTCGGTGGTGGAGTTGATGGTGGACGAGTTGATCCGTCTTCTGAATAAGACGACGACGACGAAGAAGACGACGACTAGAACGATGTTGCTGAATGAGAACTTGAAGCGAACTGGGGACTGCCCCGTCGCTCCGTGTCATCGACTTGCTCTCGTGCGAGGTAGGAGGGGGCTGCGTGGGGGTGGAGTGGGCGGGGAGGGGGGCGGGCGACGTGGTGATGGTGGGGGGGGGGAGATTTGGGGGAGGTGCGTGAAGTTTGGGGGATGGGGAGGTGCGGGGGTAGGGAGGGGGGGTGGAGTTGGGGGTGGGGAGGTGCGGGGGTGGGTGGAGTTGGGGGGTGGGGAGGTGCGGGTGTAGGGAGGGGGGGGTGGAGTTGGGGGATGGGGAGGTGCGGGGGTAGGGGGAGGTGGGTGGAGTTGGGGGGTGGGGAGGTGCGTGGAGTTGACGGGTTTGGGGATGTGATTTCGTGGTCAAAGGGATTTCCCCTACCGTTCGGCAGAGGTCGCAAACGGGGTTTGATTCCTTATCCGTACCCGGAGTGACAAACGGTGACTCACCAGCGACTCACGGCATAACCGTACCCGGCCGCACCAGGGTCGCAAACGGCTACTCGGCTACCCGTACCCGGCCGGGTATCGGGTAGGGTACGGGTATCGGGTACCCGGTTGCGACCTCTGCCGTTCGGATGCCAATAAAATGCTGGAATTGTCAACGTCGTTGTAGCTGCTCCATCACACGACCGGTTCGTGCCCAACACGAATTGGCCGATTTTGTTCACGTGACAACCTTCACTCATCGGCCGTGTCGGGTGGTGGCGGGTTTAACGACGCCGCGATAATATCCATCGCCCCCCCCCCCCACCACGCCAGGGTCGGTGCGCGTTGACGAAATACCCTTCAACTCGCACGCGCGATGTCTCACCGTACGTCTCCCGATTAGACTTTCCGATCGACGTTCCCTGTCCGCCTCTTTCTCGGCGATTTTTGTTGAGAAACCAAAACATATTTTTCCCATTTAAACCGCCAATAGACCACTATCATCATCATCTTGTGGAGTGACTCATGCAGCCACCTATGGCTGGCAGAGTTTGGTAGTACATGTTTTTCACGTCGTTTATTGTGAAAATGCGGTCACAGTTTATGGCTTCATTTTGGTGATTTTCGAAAAGTTTTTCGGTTTGGCCATGTTTGTTTGTTGTAGTACAGAGTTAGACTGATGGCCTTAATCTAAGTTGTCTTGTGGTTGTTGTTGTTTGACTTGCATCCCACTGGGATTTTTGCACACAGTGTCGGTGTACGGTGCTTTTTCTGTAATATTTTGCTGTCTTTTCTCGGATTTTCTGTTTACACTCAGTCACTTTAAGTTGTTTTTTGTTCATGTTTTTGTTTTCTGTTTGTTGCGGTTGCACCCGATTCAAGAGCCGAATGGCTCGCAGGGCTCTACCTAATCAATGAACTTTGAACTTGATCTTCGTCGCCATCGCCGCTCGTCATCGTCACGCGAGCCTTGCGGTCCATGCTCGCCGGGATTCTTTTGCGAAACATCGCCGTGTCATTTAGAACACAAACTGATTGTCAGTGCTGGTCCTGTTGGCTTTGCTCGGTGGTTCTTGAACTTTCACCGCAGCCTTGCCGCCTCGTTGGTTCTCAATCGTAAAACAAATGCACAGTCTTAATAAACACATAGGGGTCAATGAAACAAAGTTGTTGTTTTACCTACGTGGCCGTGCTTACTTTGTGTTTTTGATGTTCGGACCGAGAGCCGTAAGTTCAACTTCCGCGCAATAGATGGCGGTGATGGCACCTACATCTGCAAAACGTGAAGAACCAGTGGCACCTACATCCACAGAACATGAAGAACCAGTGGCATCTACATCTGCAAAACGTGAAGAACCAGTGGCACCTACATCCACAGAACATGAAGAACCAGTGGCATCTACATCTACAGAACGTGAAGAACCAGTGGCACTTACATCCACAGAACGTGAAGAACCAGTGGCACCTACATCGCCATGGCGGTGACGGTGGTAGTAGTGGTGACGGTGGTAGTGGTGGTGGCGGTGACGGTGGTGGTGACGGTGGTGGTGGTGGTGGTGGTGACGGTGGTGGTGGCAGTGGTGGTGGCAGTGGTGGTAGTGGTGGTGGTGGCGGTGGTGGTGGCAGTGGTGGTAGTGGTGGCACGCGCTTGGGGCTGTTGACGCTGCGCGGGTCTCAAACTCCGTGCGCTTCACGGGGGGCGAGAGAGTAGAGACGGGGAGGACAGGGGGGGTGACAGACGGGGCGATGACAGACGGGGCGATGAGAGACAGGGGGGAGGACAGACGGGGCGATGACGGACAGGGCGATGACAGACGGGGCGATGAGAGACAGGGGGGAGGACAGACGGGGCGATGACGGACAGGGCGATGACGGACAGGGCGAGGACAGGGGGGGACGGGGACGGTCTCCGTGGGAGAGGACGACGGTCGCACCGTTGGAACTCGGCTCCCCCCGGGTCCAGAGCAAGCACGGAGCGGCGAGGTGACGACGGGGACGTCACGGCTTGTAAGGAATCAATAATGTAAAACAATAATCAGTTTAACAAGTTGGCTTAGGTCACCGATATCATCCATAATAGAGGTTTTTTTGGGCTTAGATTACAACTTGCTTAATGAGGCGAAAGCCTGATGAAGCTAGTTGTTATTGCTGGCGAAACGTCGTACACAGATTGTAAATGTTGTGGCTTGGCTCTCCAACACACCGGTGTGCTCTACTATACACTACAATATACACTACACTATAAACCACACTATACACTACACTACTATACACTACACTATACACTACACTACTATACACTACACTATACACTACACTATACACTACTATACACTATACTATACACTACTATACACTACACACTACACTATACACTACACTACACACTACACTATACACTACACACCAGTGCTGTACTAGTAACGAATTGGCCACGTTCTGTTAACGTGACAAGCCTTACTAGTTGGCTGTGTCAGGTTGGTGGCGGGTTTTAACGACGCAACATTTATATTTTTACGCGATCTAACCCCCCAAAAAATGGGCCAAATAATGAATATTGCTCCACGGCTCACATTGTCCAATTGACTCGGCAGTCCAGCTGAGAGGCGGATTAACACAGATAGGACAAGAGGGTTAAAAAATACATTAAAAAACGAGAATGCATCATGATTTGAAAATAGAAAACAAGCGAGGGTGAGGAGGCGTTGAGGTTACGTGACCCGAGGTGACGTCACACCGTGCCCTTTGTGTTGCAAATTCTTTTGCACCGTACATAGCCAACCGTGCTAATCGAAGTTTCCTTTTATGGTCCTCCAGCCCGAGACATCGGTGACGTAGTCGCAAGGGTTTGTTGACGGCAGGTAACGAACAACCACCAACACCACGTTCCATTAGATTGCGCAATGGACCAAAGTAAACGTGAGCTCTCGTGTTGTTGACGCCGGATGTTTGATTTTTTGAAACTTTTACCTGATAAGACCCCATTGAGCTGTATAAGCTCGTTTCTTTTGTCAGAAGCGGCCTGGCTATTACAAATGATAGCTGAAAGATAGCGGCTGATATGATCACGCGGAAATATATAGCGGCCAAATAACACTAAACTGCTGTACACCAAGCGAGGTAGTTAACATCTCATAGCCACCGTGATGATGATGAGAGAGAGACACCGCAAAGTCTAAATATACAGCAGCAGGCGTCAGGGTCAGGATCGAACCCACGGCCTCCTGCATATCAGGCGAGGTAGTTAACATCTCCTAGCCACCGTGATGATGATGAGAGAGAGACACCGCAAAGTCTAAATATACAGCAGCAGGCGTCAAGGTCGGGATCGAACCCACGACTTCCTGCATATCAGGCGAGGTAGTTAACATCTCCTAGCCACCGTGATGATGATGAGAGAGACACCGCAAAGTCGAAATATACAACAGGCGTCAGGGTCGGGATTGAACCCACGACTTCCTGTGTTCCAGGGAGGTAGTTAACATCTCCTAGCCACCACGGTGCCCATTCTTCGACCCCGTATGAACCTCGCCCTGGCTGCAGGCCGCAAGAGATGGAGAGCCACTGGCCACTCCGGCTGAACTCGAAGCAGTTTCGCGGTCATCCTCCAGCCTGACATGCAACTCTGTGGTGCCCAGGTGAGCCGTATCAGATGACCCATATTAGGTTGGTCATATAGGGCGAGCCATACCAGGCAAACCGTCCCATGTGAGCTACACCGGACAAGCCAGGAGAGCCGTACCGGGTGAGCCATTCTGGGCAAGCCATCCATGCCGAGTGAGTCATTTGGGTTGATCATACAAGGTCAGCCATACCGGGTGAGCCGCACCAGGTGAGCCACACCGAGTGAGCCATACCGAGTGAGCCACACCGGGCAAACAATTCTGGTCAAACCGTACCAGAAGAGCCATACCACGTGAGCCATACCGTGCGCGCAATTCCGGGCGAGTCGGGAAAACGTGAAAGCACACAGGGTGGTGGCTTTCCACGCTGCACGTTGGATGGCAGTAGCGTGGGTTGGTGGACCGCGCTCGAAACGTCGTGAAACTCCCTTGCCACGTGCGTCGAGGGGTTTGCCGTACCCCTAGGCTCGCCATTGGAAGGCCGGTAGAGCAGGTGTACAGCTATTTCGCTGTGCCTCACACCTGATGAGGGAGGCTTGTGTTGCCTCCGAAACGTCGTGATTTAATTTATTTTTCATTTATTTTATTTTATTGTTTTACCTACGTGACATTACCGAAAAAACCAAACAAAGTCTGCGCAATTCGTGACCAGTTCAACGTCACGGAAATCGATTTGTAAACGTCGTGGGTTTTACTCTGCTACACACAACCGTTGAGTGATGAACTAAGGACGAATTGCCACGTTTTTGTTTTTCGTGACATGACCTTACTACTCTTTGGTTCATCTTCTTGGTTCTTTTGGTAAAGTCACGTAGAATGGAAATATTAAACTAATAAAAATAAAACATAATAAAATAATTCTCACGACGTTTCGGCCACAACGCAAGCAGCCGTCCTCAGGTGAAGAACAGGTCTGTCGAGAAGACAGCGTCTGAATGACAAGCTTGCGTTGTGGCCGAAACGTCGTGAGAATTATTTTATTATGTTTTATTTTTATTATTTTATTATTTCCATTCTACGTGGCTTTACCGAAAGAACCAAGAAGATGAATTCCTGCAGTCACGAAAGTTTTAAATCGAAATTTACTCTTTGGTTCTTTCGGTAAACTCTGTGGTGTCCAGGTGAGCCGTACCAAGTGATATATAATGCCTCGTCCACATCAGTCTGTTTCTGTCACCTGAAGACGATCGCTTGTTGTTGCGATCGAAACGTCGTGATCTATTGTTTTTATTATTTTTATTTTTTATCCACGTGACTTTACCGAAAGAACCAAAGACTGTGAATTCCTGCAGTCACGAAAGCCTCAAATCAAGATTGTAACCTTACTAATTGGCTGTGTCGGGTGGTGGCGGGTTTCATGACACATTTATATTTACACGATCTAACCCCAAAACAAAAACCTCTATTATATACTTGAAGCTAATTACATTTGTTGTGAAGTTAGCCTTATCACAACCATCATATTGTGCACTGGCTGATGGCTTATTAATAAACATTTCAAATGAAGCCATTGATTAATTTATTTTAGTTTTCAGTTGTATAACCGAATCAAGTATTATTTGGACCGAGTGTCTGTTGCCACCTTGACGACTGGTGCTCCGACCTTGAATACATTAGAGACTTGATTGTAGTAATACTGGTAGGAACCCACTGGTTACACCAGCCCACAGGGGATTATTGTGTCCGTCCGTCCGTTGTGCAGGGAGGGGCTGGGTGGGGAGGGTGGGGCTGGGTGGGGAGGGTGGGGAGGGGCTGGGTGGGGAGGGGCTGGGTGGGGAGGGTGGGGCTGGGTGCGGGGTGGGAGGGGTGGAGCTGGGTGGGGAGGGGCTGGTCACCCCGTGGTGCCCTTATAAAACTCAACGTTTAACCTACTCACGCCGGCTTGTGCCCGCCCTCACAGTCGGGCATATGTGCGGAATATACCACGCCGCCGTTGACCCTGGCCATTGACCGAGCAACTCAACGTTCCTACCAGCTGCCTCCGCAGGAATGTGTTATCTGTGTGTGTTTGAAATGCGAGTCACAATCCATCCGTTACATGCGAGGCATCTCAGAATCTGTACAATATTTGCTTCATCATACCCGAGATAAAGAAAATATTAAAATGACAGCTTCCTGCCAGCCAGAACTGCAGCAGCCAGCGTCAGGGTCTAAATCTATTTTATTTACAAATAGCGGGAAGTGCCCGGCGTTGCCCGGGGGAAAATATATTTAAAAACTTTTAAAAACCTAAAAACATAACATATACAAATGAAAAGAAAACTTTGATCATTACCTCATTAATTAAAATTAAAATAAAACGCAACGCGCCATGGAACAAAAAAAACTTACGCTCGCGCGCCAAGATTCGATTCTTTAAATCGCGCAAAGGAATCGAAGGTTGTAGATTTCTTTAGAATCGGCCTATTCCCCTATTAATCGATACCACAAACGCTCACCAGATATCGATTATCGCAAATCCTGTATGCGGGTTCACGCCACACACTTCATGGTCATTCCCCCCCCCCCCCCCCGAAATACAAAAGTAAATGTTTATACTATGAGACATCTCCTTTACCAGTGGCAAAATATAGTAGTAGGTTTTTACCCTTTCAACTGGTACAAAAACTGATACCTTTATACAAGGCATCATGTTTGCAATAACCACAACACAAGCAGTCAAAATGCAAACAAAAATAAACAACTCTGATAATGATATGCACTGTCCTTGAAGTTGATTGGTCCACACCCGAGACAGCTTTTCTTAGAGCCTAGTCTCCATTGGTGTTGGACCAGTGACGCCAAAAGGCGTTATCTGGTCATTGCAAACATGATGCCTTGTATAAAGGTGTCAGTTTTTGTACCAGTTGAAAGGGTAAAAACCTACTACTATAAATGTTTATACGTTTTGCATTGTGTACAATCTGGAAGCTACCCACATGCCAAATTTCAAGTTGCTTGCATGTCGAGAAGTACGCTCAACATTTCGAACAGACACACATTCACAAATGTCCCTTTTATAGACAGTATATAGATTTTATATTACCAGGTAATGCTCACCAAGTTGCGAAGCTCTTAGTCAAGAAGCGACCTGGCCATGACAAACGAAAGCTCAACGAAATTGGCTCATCACGCGGTCATTTATAGCAGTCGCCAAATGCTCTTCAAGATTTTGACTGCGCAAAAATGAACCTGCCCAATAAACAATTTGCGTCTCGCTGGAGGTGATTCCTGCAGCAGTGGCAACGAGCGAGCGATTGTAGGGCAGAACCCTTTTACAACAACAGACGCCGTTCGCCACGAAGTGGTCACCACGACGCTTGTGCCAGGCTAGGTGCATCTTGAGGCCACGTGAAATGTGGAAGACTCGCTGGCGGGCGGTCACGGGGTAGAGCCAGGGGCTGGGTGGGGAGGGCTGGTCACCCCGTGGTGCCCTTATAAAACTCAACGTTTAACCTACTCACGCCGGCTTGTGCCCGCCCTCACAGTCGGGCATATGTGCGGAATACACCACGCCGCCGTTGACCCTGGCCATTGACCGAGCAACCCAACGTTCCTACCAGCTCCCTCCGCAGGAATGTGTTATCTGTGTGTGTGTGCGTTTCAAATGCGTTTCACAATGCATCCGTTACATGCGAGGCATCTCAGAATCTGGACAATATTTGCTTCATCATACCCGAGAGGAGGTCACGGCACAGACCCAGGTACCATGGGTTGACTGGGAAGACCTTTGCTCCCTACTGTACTATCTTGCTGAATTTTAGCTGCCCGGCGCTTGCCAAGTTTAGCAATGACTTGCGGAACAAAACAAAAGTAAATTCTATCATTTCGTCCATTGTACTCGGGACAGCCACCTGGTTAGGGGCGATGCGGTGGCGAGATGCCAGCTGACCTCGCCTGGTGTACAGGAGGAGGTCGTGGATTCGATTCCGACCCTGATGCCGGCATTATATTTGGAGTTTGCGTCTCTCTCTCTCTCTCATCATCACCACGGTGGCTAGGATATGTTAACTACCTCGCCTGGAATACAGGTGGTCGTGGGTTCGATCCCGACCCTGACCCCTGCTCTATATTTGGAGTTTGCGTGTCTCTCTCCCGTGATCGCGTGGATTTTTTCTCCGGGTTCTTCGGTTTTTTTCCTGCCACTTTGAAAAACGTGCCTTTAGAGTGTTTGGCTGACATACATTTCCACGCGATAAGCCACTTCGTTGAGCTATCATTTGCAGTCAGGTCGCTTCTGAAAAAGATAAGCTTCATAGCTCAGAGGGCCTTGTATGGTAAAGTGGTAAAATGAGGAGTTTAGTAAAGTTCACACGCGCCTTCAAACGCACGTCAGCAGGTGGAACGACGTTTGCCAAAATCCCTACCGACTTGTCGAACAAGAAGAGAGTCTATTTTAGAAAGTCACGTGCAGCGATGCTTTCGCATTCCATTCCTCTGAGCTCTGTCGACGGTGTTCGCAACCCCGCGGTGGTGGCGGTGGCGGTGGTTGGCGGTGGTTGTGGGGATGGTGGGTGGCGGTGGTGGGTGGCGGTGGTGGATGGCGGTGGTGGCGGGGATGGGTGGTGGTTGGTGGCGGTGGTTGTGGCTGGTGGTGGGTGGCAGTGGTGGCGGTGGTGGCAGTGGTGGGTGGTGGTTGGTGGCGGTGGTTGTGGGTGGTAGGTGGCAGTGGTGGCGGTGGTGGCAGTGGTGGGTGGTGGCTGGTGGTGGCGGTGGTGGTGGTGGGTGGTGGGTGGCAGTGGGGGCCCTCGAACCTCACGACAAGCAGTGCCTCGGTTCGAGTCCCGACTGGGGCGCCACTCCGTGTTGAGTTTGTGTGTCTCTCTCTCTCCCCCCAGTACTAACGCACACGTGGTAACCGGTCGCTTTAACACGTGCAGCCTTTCGCGACCAATATCATCCACAGTAAAGATTGCTTTCGGTTACGTCGCGTTCAGCGACACGTTAATATTTACGTGACCTCACCCAAATAAACAAACCTTTGCCATGGCTTGTAACTGGCAGAGGTGGGACAAAGTCATTGTTGTGCAAGTCACAAGTAAGTCTCAAGTCTTTGCTCTCGAGTCCCGAGTCAAGTCGAGTCAAAGATGAGGCAAGTCCAAGTCGAGTCTGAAGTCATCAAAATCATGACTCGAGTCTGACTCGAGTCCAAGTCGCATGACTCGAGTCCACACCTCTGGTAACTGGTATTGGCCACGTTCACAAGTGACTTTCACATCACTAAAATGGGGTCACGCACAGCGGCAACATCGCCCAACGCCGCCGTAGAAACCTGCCAGGACCTGACTAACGAGATCTGCCTCGTAAACCCGCCTCGCAGTCGTAATAACAACATGCTGACGACACTTTGGTCTTCAAGGCACACTGACTGTTGCGTTTGGCAGCCACCTGAGCAGTGGATTGAGCTAAGCAGTGGGCGGGGCTATGCGAGCAGTGGGTCACCTGAGTAGTGGGCGTGGCTAACCAGATAAGTGGGCGTGGTTACCAAAATAGTGGGCGTGGTTATCTGCGTAGTGGGTGGGGGCTACCGACTAGTGGGCGGGGCTACTTAGTTAATGTGCCGGGCGTTCAGAGCTCAGGGCGGTGGGCGGTGGATAACGGGTAGGGTGGGGGGGAGTATGATGTCACCAAAAATCACGTGCGGGGTGACGTCATCGTTTTGGATGTGTGGGGGGGGGGTGGGGGCAGCAGTAAGGTCATAATGCCTGGGGCCCTCCGATTTTTGACCCTCCCCCCCTCGTCACACATCGTCACAAATGTCTGAACCCCCCCCCCCCTAGGTGCGTGACGTCATTTATGGACGGCCCCAATGTGCGTCGGGTGGAGGCCGCGGGTTTATTGCGCGGGGGACAAACTCCACCGGTCGGACATCGCGCCTAGCAATCGCTGGGCTTTACCACCACCCCATCACGATCAATATAATCACAATACCAAGTCGATCCCACAACCGATGTATAAACAATGTCTAGCCTAAATCAATATTTCGTCAACCCCCGATTTATGCCCAGGATGCACTAGTGAAGACCAGGGCGTTAATGAAAAGTACTGAAACAGCAGCAAAGGGATCGATGGGATGGTGGATTGTAACGTGGTACAGCACCTGCAGAGGAGGGGAGGCTTGGTGACCCACTGGGCATCAACACAGCACAACCATCGGTGTGAAAAGCTTTGCTGATATACTGGTTCAGCAGGACGACCGCGTTTGTGTTGCGATCGAAACGTCGTGATTTATTATTTTTGTATTCTTGGTTCTTTCGGTAAAGTCACGTAGAAGGGAAATAATAAAATAATAATAAAACAATTAAATTCCCACGACGTTTCGATTGCAACACAAGCAATCATCATCAGGTGTGAAAACCACAGCAAGACCTTTTTTGAAAAAAAAAATATTTTCTTGCTGTTGGGGGGGGGGGGGTCAGACATTTGTGACGATGTGTGACGAGGGGGGGGGGTGAGAAGTGTGACGTCACATCAAAATGCGCAACTTTAAATAAATATAGACAACACGTTCTACTTAATTAAATATACTTTTTTATCAATGTTTTCTCCTACAACATCAGAGTGCAGCGCCACATTAAATACGCACTACAATGACAATAGTTTAAAGCGATTTGAAGCATGTTTTATTTTTTGGGGGGGGGGGCAGAGCTTTGTGACGTCATATTTGAGGGGGGGGGGTCTGACTTTTTGTGACGCCGTGTGACGAGGGGGGGGGGGGTCAAAAATGGTTCAAAATCGCGTGACGTCATTTATGGACAGCCCCTAACTGCAATACACTCGTCCTTGGACGGGCTATAGGCGAGTATAATAATACTAATAAAACATTAATAATGCCTCGACGGCTCGAGTTTTGCCAATTTACTCGGCGGTCCAACTGAGATGCGGATTAACAGAGAGAGAACAAGAGGGTTAAAATAAATAAATAAAAATAAAGCATCATGCGTAATAAATAAATAAAAAGCATCGTGATTTTAAAATAAATAAATAAAAATAAAGCATCGTGGTTAAAAAAGAAATAACCATAAAATAAAGCATCGTGGTAAAAAAATAAGTAAATAAAAAAATAAAGAATCATGCATAAAAAATAAATAATAAATAAAGAAACCATCGTGATTCAAAAATAAAACAAGCGAGGGTGAGGAGGCGTTGAGGTTACGTGACCCGAGGTGACGTCACACCGTGCCCTTTGTGTTGCAACTTCTTTCGCACCGTACATAGCCAACCGTGCTAATGGAAGTTGCCTTTCATGGTCCTCCAGCCCGAGACATCGGTGACGCAGTCGCAAGGGATTGTTGACGGCAGGTAACGAACAACCACCAACACCACGTTCCATTAGATTGCGCAACGGACCAAAGTAAACGTGAGCTCTCGTGTTGTTGACGCCGGATGTTTGATTTTTTTTTACTTTTACCAGGTAAGGCCACATTGAGCTGTATAAGCAATTTTTTTCAGAAGCGACCTGGCTATCACAAATGATAGCTTAAAGAAAGCGGCTGATATCATCACGCAGAAATATATTGCGGCCAAATAACTCTAAACGCGTGACGTTGATTCTAAACGTGGAGGGAGAAAAAACGGAAGGGCCTGGAGAAAAATCCACGCGACCACGGGGAGAGAGACACGCAAAGTCTACATATACAGCAGCAGCAGGCGTCAGGGTCGGGATCGAACCCACGACCTCCTATAGACCAGGCGAGGTGGTTAACATCTCCTAGCCACCGTGATGATGATGAGAGAGAGACACGCAAACTCCAAATATACAGCAGCAGGCGTCAGGGTCGGGATCGAACCCACGACCCCCTGCATATCAGGCGAGGTAGTTAACATCTCCTAGCCACCGTGATGATGATGATGATGAGAGACACCGCAAAGTCTACATATACAGCAGCAGGCGTCAGGGTCGGGATAGAACCCACGACCTCCTGCATATCAGGCGAGGTAGTTAACATCTCCTAGCCACCGTGATGATGATGAGAGAGAGACACGCAAACTCCAAATATATAGCAGCAGGCGTCAGGGTCGGGATCGAACCCACGACCTCCTGTATACCAGGCGAGGTAGTTCACATCTCCTAGCCACCGTGATGATGATGAGAGAGAGACACGCAAACTCCAAATATATAGCAGCAGGCGTCAGGGTCGGGATCGAACCCACGACCTCCTGCATATCAGGCGAGGTAGTTAACATCTCCTAGCCACCGTGATGATGATGAGAGAGAGACACGCAAACTCCAAATATATAGCAGCAGGCGTCAGGGTCGGGATAGAACCCACGACCTCCTCCATATCAGGCGAGGTAGTTAACATCTCCTAGCCACCGTGGTGTCCTTATTCGACCCCGGCTGAACCTCGCCCTCGCTGTAGGCCAAAGAGATGGAGACCCACTGGCCACTCCGGCTGAACTCGAAGCAGACCGTGGTCATCCTCCAGCCTGACATGCAACTCTGTGGTGCCCAGGTGAGCCGTACCAGCTGAGCCGTACCAGGTGAGCCGTACCAGGTGAGCCATGCCAGGTGAGCCATACCCAGTGACCCACACCGGGCAAACCATAGCAGGACAGCCGTACCGGGTGAGCCATTCTGGGCGAGACATCCATACTGAGCGAGCCATATTGGGTGGATCATACCAGGCAAACCATACCACGTGGGCCATATTGGGTGACCTAACCCAAATAAACAAACCTTTGCCATGGCTTGTAACTGGTATTGGCCACGTTCAAAAGTGACTTTCACATCACTAAAATGGGGTCACGCACAGCGGCAACATCGCCCAACGCCACCGTAGCAACCTGGCAGGACCTGACTAACGAGATCTGCCTCGTAAACCAGCCTCGTCGTCATAATAACAACATGCTGACGACACTTTGGTCTTCAAGGCACACGACTGGTTTACTAGTTCTGAAACAACTGTCCTACCTCAAAGGGTCCTCCTCTACCGGAGCAGATAGTATCCCCGTCTTTGCTCTGCTAAGTGTTGGTCACCTAATATACAAACCTATAGCCCATATTTTCAACTTGTCTATCACAGAAGCATCAGTTCCTCTAGAATGGAAACATTCATATGTTCGTCCACTTCATAAAGGGGGCCCTAAAGATGATCCAAATAACTACCGACCTATCTCAATTTTGTCCCAAATGATAAAAAAAATTAGAAAAATTATTGAACTACCAAATGTGCAGTTTCCTGTCCGACAACAATCTATTACATCGAAAACAATCTGGGTTTCCAAAAAAATACAGCACCACATCTGCTGCATTAGACTCTCTGAATCACATTTACAGTAGCCTTGATAATAAGCAGTACTGCACCAGTCTTTTTCTTGGCTTATCCAAAGCCTTTGATACAGTCGACCACAACACCCTGCTTAGTAAACTAAGTTGCCTCCGTTTCTCCAAACACGCAGTGGAATGGTTAAAAATGTACCTCTCTTTTCGCACTCAAACTGTACTAACCGATGGTTGGAGGTCAAACAGTGTTAAGCTAACAAAATGGGTTCCACAGGGTTCAATCCTCGGCCCCCTCTTGTTCTCTCTTTATGTCAATGAATTGGGCACTGACCTGGATCATTCCAGAGTAATTTTTTTTTGCAGATGACACGGTACTGATTACTGCTGGCCGCTCTCCGGATGACGTGATTGCTAAGCTCCAGAGTGATTTCAATAAACTATAACATCAGCTAGTTGCTCTTAAACTAGTCCTGAATACCTCCAAAACCAAGGTGCTATGCTTCTCACCAGGACTAAAGCAGGAAGTTATTTTCCCCCAATTGTCATTCCTTAAATAATTATCAAATAGAGCAAGTCAAGATCTTTAAATATCTTGGGGTCATTCTTGATTCAAAACTAAATTTTGAAGATCACATTGATTACAGTGGTAAAAAGACAAAAATAAAAATTGGTTTTCTGTATCGACACAAGCACTGCTTCCCCCCTATGTTCAGTTTGGAATTGATATAAGCAACCATACTGCCTCTACTTGATTACTGTGACATCGTGTATAAATCAGCCCCAAGTACTGTATTGAAGAAGCTTGACTCAATGTATCACTCGGCCTTACGATTTGCATTGAACTGCCCATATAGGACTCACCACTGTGATCTCTACATTGGGTCAAACATAACATCTCTCAATGTTCGACGGCTTGTGCATCAGATCTTATTTATTCACGATGTACTTACAAAGAAATCCGCAGATTACCTGCTGGATCTCCTCTCTGTTTCAAAGAACAAATTTGACCTAAGGTAATAATAGTAGGTTTTTACCCTTTTAACTGGTACAAAACTGACACCTTTATTCAAGGCATCATGTTTGCAATGACCACAACACAAGTAGTCAAAAAAGCAAACAAAAAGAAGCAACTCTGATAAGGATGATAATATGCACTGTCCTTGAAGTTGATTGGCCCACACCCGAGACGGCTTTCTTTAGAGCCTAGTCCCCATTGGTGTAGGGCCAGATGACACCAGAAGGCGTACAACTCAAACACAGTGCAATATCAAAGTATTGAGAGCTCAGGGTAAGCATTTACACTATGAGATCTCTTTTACCAGTGGCAAAATATAATAGTAGGTTTTTACCCTTTTAACTGGTACAAAACTGACACCTTTATTCAAGGCATCATGTTTGCAATGACCACAACACAAGTAGTCAAAAAAGCAAACAAAAAGAAGCAACTCTGGACAGTGCATATTATCATCCTTATCAGAGTTGCTTCTTTTTGTTTGCTTTTTTGACTACTTGTGTTGTGGTCATTGCAAACATGATGCCTTGAATAAAGGTGTCAGTTTTGTACCAGTTAAAAGGGTAAAAACCTACTATTATATTTTGCCACTGGTAAAAGAGATCTCATAGTGTAAATGCTTGACCTAAGGTCTTCGCTCATTTAGCAGCTTCACATTCCCTATTGCCGTACAAATACTGGAGGAAGGGCCTTTGCTATTGATGCCCCCAGGGTCTGGAATGCTATTGCCAATAAACTGAAACTTAAGTCACTACCTATGAGATCTTCACTCAAAACTGCTCTAGAGGAGTTGTACACCCCTAGCTGCCAGTGCTATTCAGTGGCCTAAAATACAATGTTTCGCTCCGGATGATCGCTGCGAAGTATGATCTGTGTTTTGATTTAGTGTGCTGATCTTAAAGGTGCATTGAAAAATGTTGACACTCCGACTGATGCTCCTGCTGTTGTGGAGTGACTCATGCAGCCAGCTATGGCTGCAGAGTTTGGTAGTACATGTTGTTTATGCGTTTATTGTGAAAATTAGGTCACAGTTCCTATGATCACTGTTTCATTGCTTTTATGGCTTTATTTTGGTGATTTTTGAAAAGTTTTTCGGTTTGGCCAAGTTTGTTTGTTGTACTACAAAGTTAGACTGATGGCCTTAATCTAAGTTGTCTTGTGGTTGTTGTTGTTTGACTTGCATCCCACTGGGATTTTTGCACACAGCGTTGGTGTACGGTGCTTTTTCTGCAATATTTTGCTGTCTTTTCTTGGATTTTCTGTTTGCACATTGTCACTTTAAGATGTTTTCTTGTTCATGTTTTTGTTTTTGTTGAGGTTGCACCCGATTCAAGAGCCGAATGGCTCAAAGGGCTCTACCTAATAAATGAACTTGAAAACTTGAAACTTGACTGTTGCGTCTGGCAGCCACAATGAGCAGTGGATTGAGCTCCAAAAGCAGTGGGCGGGGCGATGCGAGCAGTGGGTCACCTGAGTAGTGGGCGGGGCTAACCAGATGAGTAAGCGTGGTTAACAAAATAGTGGGCGTGGTTATCTGAGTAGTGGGTGGGGGCTACCATAGTGGGCGTGGTTATCTGAGTAGTGGGTGGGGGCTATTATAGTGGGCGTGGTTATCTGAGTAGTGGGTGGGGCTACCATAGTGGGCGTAGTTATCTGAGTAGTGGGTGGGGGCTACCGACTAGTGGGCGGGGCTACTTAGTTAATGGAACGGGCGATCGGAGCTCAGGGCGGTGGGCGGTGGATAACGGGTAGGGTGGGGGGGGAGTATGATGTCACCAAAAATCACGTGCGGGGTGACGTCATCGTTTTGGATGTGTTTGGGGGGGTGGCAGCAGTGAGGTCATAATGCCTGGGGCCTTCCGATTTTTGACCCTCCCCCTCGTCACACATCGTCACAAATGTCTGACCCCCCCCTAGGTGCGTGACGTCATTTATGGACGGCCCCAATGTGCGTCGGGTGGAGGCCGCGGGTTTATTGCGCGGGGGACAAACTCCACCGGTCGGACATCGCGCCTAGCAATCGCTGGGCTTTACCACCACCCCATCACGATCAATATAATCACAATACCAAGTCGATCCCACAACCGATGTATAAACAATATCTAGCCTAAATCAATATTTCGTCAAATCCCGATTTATGCCCAAGATGCACTCCTGAAGACCAGGGCGTTAATGAAAAGTACTGAAACAGCAGCAAAGGGATCGATGGGATGGTGGATTGTAACGTGGTACAGCACCTGCAGAGGAGGGGAGGCTTGGTGACCCACTGGGCATCAACACAGCACAACCATCGGTGTGAAAAGCTTTGCTGATATACTGGTTCAGCAGGACGACCGCGTTTGTGTTGCGATCGAAACGTCGTGATTTATTATTTTTGTATTCTTGGTTCTTTCGGTAAAGTCACGTAGAAGGGAAATAATAAAATAATAATAAAACAATAAAAGTCTCACGACGTTTCGATTGCAACACAAGCAATCATCATCATCAGGTGTGAAAACCACAGCAAGACCTTTTTTGAAAAAAAAAATATTTTCTTGCTGTTGGGGGGGGTGGGTCAGACATTTGTGACGATGTGTGACGAGGGGGGGGGGGTGAGAAGTGTGACGTCACATCAAAATGCGCAACTTTAAATAAATATAGACAACACGTTCTACTTAATTAAATATACTTTTTTATCAATGTTTTCTCCTACAACATCAGAGTGCAGCGCCACATTAAATACGCACTACAATGACAATAGTTTAAAGCGATTTGAAGCATGTTTTATTTTTTTGGGGGGGGGGGCAGAGCTTTGTGACGTCATATTTGAGGGGGGGGGGGTCTGACTTTTTGTGACGCCGTGTGACGAGGGGGGGGGGGGTCAAAAATGGTTCAAAATCGCGTGACGTCATTTATGGACAGCCCCTAACTGCAATACACTCGTCCTTGGACGGGCTATAGGCGAGTATAATAATACTAATAAAACATTAATAATGCCTCGACGGCTCGAGTTTTGCCAATTGACTCGGCGGTCCAACTGAGAGGCGGATTAACAGAGAGAGAACAAGAGGGTTTAAAATAAATAAATAAAAATAAAGCATCATGCGTAATAAATAAAAAGAAAGCATCGTGATTTTAAAATAAAGAAATAAAAAACTAGTCATCGCGGTTGAAAAATAAATAAATAAAAATAAAGCATCGTGGTTAAAAAATAAATAACCATAAAATAAAGCATCGTGGTTAAAAAAGAAGTAAATAAAAGCAAAAGCATCATGCGTAATAAATAAACAAATAATAAATAAACCATCGTGATTGAAAAATAAAACAAGCGAGGGTGAGGAGGCGTTGAGGTTACGTGACCCGAGGTGACGTCACACCGTGCCCTTTGTGTTGCAACTTCTTTCGCACCGTACATAGCCAACCGTGCTAATGGAAGTTGCCTTGTATGGTCCTCCAGCCCGAGACATCGGTGACGCAGTCGCAAGGGATTGTTGACGGCAGGTAACGAACAACCACCAACACCACGTTCCATTAGATTGCGCAATGGACCAAAGTAAACGTGAGCTCTCGTGTTGTTGACGCCGGATGTTTGATTTTTTTTTACTTTTACCAGGTAAGGCCACAATGAGCTGTATACGCAATTTTTTTTAAGAAGCGACCTGGCTATCACAAATGATAGCTGAAAGAAAGCGGCTGATATCATCACGCGGAAATATATTGCGACCAAATAACTCTAAACGCGTGACGTTGATTCTAAACGTGGAGGGAGAAAAAACGGAAGGGCCTGGAGAAAAATCCACGCGACCACGCGGAGAGAGACACGCAAAGTCTACATATACAGCAGCAGCAAGCGTCAGGGTCGGGATCGAACCCACGACCTCCTGTACACCAGGCGAGGTAGTTAACATCTCCTAGCCACTGTGATGATGATGATGAGAGAGAGACACCGCAAAGTCTACATATACAGCAGCAGGCGTCAGGGTCGGGATCGAACCCACGACCTCCTGTATACCAGTCGAGGTAGTTAACATCTCCTAGCCACCGTGATGATGATGATGGTGAAAGAGAGACACGCAAACTCCAAATATACAGCAGCAGGCGTCAGGGTCCGGATCGAACCCACGACCTCCTGTATACCAGGCGAGGTAGTTAACATCTCCTAGCCACCGTGATGATGATGAGAGAGAGACACGCAAACTCCAAATATACAGCAGCAGGCGTCAGGGTCGGGATCGAACCCACGACCTCCTGCATATCAGGCGAGGTAGTTAACATCTCCTAGCCACCGTGATGATGATGAGAGAGAGACACGCAAACTCCAAATATACAGCAGCAGGCGTCAGGGTCGGGATCGAACCCACGACCTCCTGCATATCAGGCGAGGTAGTTAACATCTCCTAGCCACCGTGATGATGATGATGAGAGACATCGCAAAGTCTACATATACAGCAGCAGGCGTCAGAGTCGGGATAGAATCCACGACCTCCTGCATATCAGGCGAGGTAGCTAACATCTCCTAGCCACCGTGATGATGATGAGAGAGAGACACGCAAACTCCAAATATACAGCAGCAGGCGTCAGGGTCGGGATCGAACCCACGACCTCCTGTATACCAGACGAGGTAGTTAACATCTCCTAGCCACCGTGATGATGATGAGAGAGAGACACTCAAACTCCAAATATACAGCAGCAGCAGGCGTCAGGGTCGGGATCGAACCCACGACCTCCTGCATATCAGGCGAGGTAGTTAACATCTCCTAGCCACCGTGATGATGATGATGAGAGACACCGCAACGTCTACATATACAGCAGCAGGCGTCAGGGTCGGGATAGAACCCACGACCTCCTGCATATCAGGCGAGGTAGTTAACATCTCCTAGCCACCGTGGTGTCGTTATTCGACCCCGGCTGAACCTCGCCCTGGCTGTAGGCCACGAGAGATGGAGACCCACTGGCCACTCCGGCTGAACTCGAAGCAGACCGTGGTCATCCTCCAGCCTGACATGCAACTCTGTGGTGCCCAGGTGAGCCGTACCAGGTGAGCCGTACCAGGTGAGCCGTACCAGGTGAGCCGTACCAGGTGAGCCGTACCAGGTGAGCCACACCGGGCAAACCGTAGCAGGACAGCCGTACCGGGTGAGCCATTCTGGGCGAGACATCCATACTGAGCGAGCCATATTGGGTGGATCATACCAGGCAAACCATACCACGTGGGCCATACTGAGCGAGCCATATTGGGTGGATCATACCAGGCAAACCATACCACGTGGGCCATACTGGGTGAGACATTGGGCGGGTCATACCAGGTCAGCCATACCACGTGGGCCATACCGGGTGACCCAACCCAAATAAACAAACCTTTGCCATGGCTTGTAACTGGTATTGGCCACGTTCAAAAGTGACTTTCACATCACTAAAATGGGGTCACGCACAGCGGCAACATCGCCCAACGCCGCCGTAGAAACCTGCCAGGAGCTGACTAACGAGATCTGCCTCGTAAACCCGCCTCGTCGTCGTGATAACAACATGCTGACGACACTTTGGTCTTCAAGGCACACGACTGGTTTACTAGTTCTGAAACAACTGTCCTACCTCAAAGGGTCCTCCTCTACCGGAGCAGATAGTATCCCCGTCTTTGCTCTGCTAAGTGTTGGTCACCTAATATACAAACCTATAGCCCATATTTTCAACTTGTCTATCACAGAAGCATCAGTTCCTCTAGAATGGAAACATTCATATGTTCGTCCACTTCATAAAGGGGGCCCTAAAGATGATCCAAATAACTACCGACCTATCTCAATTTTGTCCCAAATGATAAAAAAAATTAGAAAAATTATTGAACTACCAAATGTGCAGTTTCCTGTCCGACAACAATCTATTACATCGAAAACAATCTGGGTTTCCAAAAAAATACAGCACCACATCTGCTGCATTAGACTCTCTGAATCACATTTACAGTAGCCTTGATAATAAGCAGTACTGCACCAGTCTTTTTCTTGGCTTATCCAAAGCCTTTGATACAGTCGACCACAACACCCTGCTTAGTAAACTAAGTTGCCTCCGTTTCTCCAAACACGCAGTGGAATGGTTAAAAATGTACCTCTCTTTTCGCACTCAAACTGTACTAACCGATGGTTGGAGGTCAAACAGTGTTAAGCTAACAAAATGGGTTCCACAGGGTTCAATCCTCGGCCCCCTCTTGTTCTCTCTTTATGTCAATGAATTGGGCACTGACCTGGATCATTCCAGAGTAATTTTTTTTTGCAGATGACACGGTACTGATTACTGCTGGCCGCTCTCCGGATGACGTGATTGCTAAGCTCCAGAGTGATTTCAATAAACTATAACATCAGCTAGTTGCTCTTAAACTAGTCCTGAATACCTCCAAAACCAAGGTGCTATGCTTCTCACCAGGACTAAAGCAGGAAGTTATTTTCCCCCAATTGTCATTCCTTAAATAATTATCAAATAGAGCAAGTCAAGATCTTGAAGTATCTTGGGGTCATTCTTGATTCAAAACTAAATTTTGAAGATCACATTGATTACAGTGGTAAAAAGACAAAAATAAAAATTGGTTTTCTGTATCGACACAAGCACTGCTTCCCCCCTATGTTCAGTTTGGAATTGATATAAGCAACCATACTGCCTCTACTTGATTACTGTGACATCGTGTATAAATCAGCCCCAAGTACTGTACTGAAGAAGCTTGACTCAATGTATCACTCGGCCTTAAGATTTGCATTGAACTGCCCATATAGGACTCACCACTGTGATCTCTACATTGGGTCAAACATAACATCTCTCAATGTTCGACGGCTTGTGCATCAGATCTTATTTATTCACGATGTACTTACAAAGAAATCCGCAGATTACCTGCTGGATCTCCTCTCTGTTTCAAAGAACAAATTTGACCTAAGGTAATAATAGTAGGTTTTTACCCTTTTAACTGGTACAAAACTGACACCTTTATTCAAGGCATCATGTTTGCAATGACCACAACACAAGTAGTCAAAAAAGCAAACAAAAAGAAGCAACTCTGATAAGGATGATAATATGCACTGTCCTTGAAGTTGATTGGCCCACACCCGAGACGGCTTTCTTTAGAGCCTAGTCCCCATTGGTGTAGGGCCAGATGACACCAGAAGGCGTACAACTCAAACACAGTGCAATATCAAAGTATTGAGAGCTCAGGGTAAGCATTTACACTATGAGATCTCTTTTACCAGTGGCAAAATATAATAGTAGGTTTTTACCCTTTTAACTGGTACAAAACTGACACCTTTATTCAAGGCATCATGTTTGCAATGACCACAACACAAGTAGTCAAAAAAGCAAACAAAAAGAAGCAACTCTGGACAGTGCATATTATCATCCTTATCAGAGTTGCTTCTTTTTGTTTGCTTTTTTGACAACTTGTGTTGTGGTCATTGCAAACATGATGCCTTGAATAAAGGTGTCAGTTTTGTACCAGTTAAAAGGGTAAAAACCTACTATTATATTTTGCCACTGGTAAAAGAGATCTCATAGTGTAAATGCTTGACCTAAGGTCTTCGCTCATTTAGCAGCTTCACATTCCCTATTGCCGTACAAATACTGGAGGAAGGGCCTTTGCTATTGATGCCCCCAGGGTCTGGAATGCTATTGCCAATAAACTGAAACTTAAGTCACTACCTATGAGATCTTCACTCAAAACTGCTCTAGAGGAGTTGTACACCCCTAGCTGCCAGTGCTATTCAGTGGCCTAAAATACAATGTTTCGCTCCGGATGATCGCTGCGAAGTATGATCTGTGTTTTGATTTAGTGTGCTGATCTTAAAGGTGCATTGAAAAATGTTGACACTCCGACTGATGCTCCTGCTGTTGTGGAGTGACTCATGCAGCCAGCTATGGCTGCAGAGTTTGGTAGTACATGTTGTTTATGCGTTTATTGTGAAAATTAGGTCACAGTTCCTATGATCACTGTTTCATTGCTTTTATGGCTTTATTTTGGTGATTTTTGAAAAGTTTTTCGGTTTGGCCAAGTTTGTTTGTTGTACTACAAAGTTAGACTGATGGCCTTAATCTAAGTTGTCTTGTGGTTGTTGTTGTTTGACTTGCATCCCACTGGGATGTTTGCACACAGCGTTGGTGTACGGTGCTTTTTCTGCAATATTTTGCTGTCTTTTCTTGGATTTTCTGTTTGCACATTGTCACTTTAAGATGTTTTCTTGTTCATGTTTTTGTTTTTGTTGCGGTTGCACCCGATTCAAGAGACGAATGGCTCAAAGGGCTCTACCTAATAAATGAACTTGAAAACTTGAAACTTGACTGTTGCGTCTGGCAGCCACAATGAGCAGTGGATTGAGCTCCAAAAGCAGTGGGCGGGGCGATGCGAGCAGTGGGTCACCTGAGTAGTGGGCGGGGCTAACCAGATGAGTAAGCGTGGTTAACAAAATAGTGGGCGTGGTTATCTGAGTAGTGGGTGGGGGCTACCATAGTGGGCGTGGTTATCTGAGTAGTGGGTGGGGGCTATTATAGTGGGCGTGGTTATCTGAGTAGTGGGTGGGGCTACCATAGTGGGCGTAGTTATCTGAGTAGTGGGTGGGGGCTACCGACTAGTGGGCGGGGCTACTTAGTTAATGGAACGGGCGATCGGAGCTCAGGGCGGTGGGCGGTGGATAACGGGCAGGGTAGGGGGGAGTATGATGTCACCAAAAATCACGTGCGGGGTGACGTCATCGTTTTGGATGTGTGGGGGGGGGGGTGGCAGCAGTGAGGTCATAATGCCTGGGGCCTTCCGATTTTTGACCCTCCCCCTCGTCACACATCGTCACAAATGTCTGACCCCCCCCTAGGTGCGTGACGTCATTTATGGACGGCCCCAATGTGCGTCGGGTGGAGGCCGCGGGTTTATTGCGCGGGGGACAAACTCCACCGGTCGGACATCGCGCCTAGCAATCGCTGGGCTTTACCACCACCCCATCACGATCAATATAATCACAATACCAAGTCGATCCCACAACCGATGTATAAACAATGTCTAGCCTAAATCAATATTTCGTCAACCCCCGATTTATGCCCAAGATGCACTCCTGAAGACCAGGGCGTTAATGAAAAGTACTGAAACAGCAGCAAAGGGATCGATGGGATGGTGGATTGTAACGTGGTACAGCACCTGCAGAGGAGGGGAGGCTTGGTGACCCACTGGGCATCAACACAGCACAACCATCGGTGTGAAAAGCTTTGCTGATATACTGGTTCAGCAGGACGACCGCGTTTGTGTTGCGATCGAAACGTCGTGATTTATTATTTTTGTATTCTTGGTTCTTTCGGTAAAGTCACGTAGAAGGGAAATAATAAAATAATAATAAAACAATTAAATTCCCACGACGTTTCGATTGCAACACAAGCAATCATCATCAGGTGTGAAAACCACAGCAAGACCTTTTTTGAAAAAAAAAATATTTTCTTGCTGTTGGGGGGGGGGGGGTCAGACATTTGTGACGATGTGTGACGAGGGGGGGGGGGGTGAGAAGTGTGACGTCACATCAAAATGCGCAACTTTAAATAAATATAGACAACACGTTCTACTTAATTAAATATACTTTTTTATCAATGTTTTCTCCTACAACATCAGAGTGCAGCGCCACATTAAATACGCACTACAATGACAATAGTTTAAAGCGATTTGAAGCATGTTTTATTTTTTTGGGGGGGGGGCAGAGCTTTGTGACGTCATATTTGAGGGGGGGGGTCTGACTTTTTGTGACGCCGTGTGACGAGGGGGGGGGGGTCAAAAATGGTTCAAAATCGCGTGACGTCATTTATGGACAGCCCCTAACTGCAATACACTCGTCCTTGGACGGGCTATAGGCGAGTATAATAATACTAATAAAACATTAATAATGCCTCGACGGCTCGAGTTTTGCCAATTTACTCGGCGGTCCAACTGAGATGCGGATTAACACAGAGAGAACAAGAGGGTTAAAATAAATAAATAAAAAGAAAGCATCGTGCGTAATAAATAAATAAAAAGCATCGTGATTTTAAAATAAATAAATAAAAATAAAGCATCGTGGTTAAAAAAGAAATAACCATAAAATAAAGCATCGTGGTAAAAAATAAGTAAATAAAAAAATTAAGAATCATGCATAAAAAATAAATAATAAATAAAGAAACCATCGTGATTCAAAAATAAAACAAGCGAGGGTGAGGAGGCGTTGAGGTTACGTGACCCAAGGTGACGTCACACCGTGCCCTTTGTGTTGCAACTTCTTTCGCACCGTACATAGCCAACCGTGCTAATGGAAGTTGCCTTTCATGGTCCTCCAGCCCGAGACATCGGTGACGCAGTCGCAAGGGATTGTTGACGGCAGGTAACGAACAACCACCAACACCACGTTCCATTAGATTGCGCAACGGACCAAAGTAAACGTGAGCTCTCGTGTTGTTGACGCCGGATGTTTGATTTTTTTTTACTTTTACCAGGTAAGGCCACATTGAGCTGTATAAGCAATTTTTTTCAGAAGCGCCCTGGCTATCACAAATGATAGCTTAAAGAAAGCGGCTGATATCATCACGTGGAAATATATTGCGGCCAAATAACTCTAAACGCGTGACGTTGATTCTAAACGTGGAGGGAGAAAAAACGGAAGGGCCTGGAGAAAAATCCACGCGACCACGCGGAGAGAGACACGCAAAGTCTACATATACAGCAGCAGCAAGCGTCAGGGTCGGGATCGAACCCACGACCTCCTGTACACCAGGCGAGGTAGTTAACATCTCCTAGCCACCGTGATGATGATGATGAGAGACACCGCAAAGTCTACATATACAGCAGCAGGCGTCAGGGTCGGGATAGAACCCACGACCTCCTGCATATCAGGCGAGGTCGTTAACATCTCCTAGCCACCGTGGTGTCCATACTTCGACCCCGGCTGAACCTCGCCCTCACTGTAGGCTGAAGAGATGGAGACCCACTGGCCACTCCGGCTGAACTCGAAGCAGACCGCGGTTTCGCGGTCATCCTCCAGCCTGATATGCAACTCTGTGGTGCCCAGGTGAGCCGTACCAGGTGAGCCGTACCAGGTGAGCCATACCCAGTGACCCACACCGGGCAAACCGTAGCAGGACAGCCGTACCGGGTGAGCCATTCTGGGCGAGATATCCATACTGAGCGAGCCATATTGGGTGGATCATACCAGGCAATCCATACCACGTGGGCCATACCGGGTGAGACATTGGGTGGATCATACCAGGCAATCCATACCACGTGGGCCATACCGGGTGAGACATTGGGTGGATCATACCAGGTCAGCCATACCACGTGGGCCATACCGGGTGAGACATTGGGTGGATCATACCAGGTCAGCCATACCACGTGGGCCATACCGGGTGAGACATTGGGTGGATCATACCAGGTCAGCCATACCACGTGGGCCATACCGGGTGAGACATTGGGTGGATCATACCAGGTCAGCCATACCACGTGGGCCATACCGGGTGAGACATTGGGTGGATCATACCAGGCAAGCCATACCACGTGGGCCATACCGGGTGAGACATTGGGTGGATCATACCAGGTCAGCCATACCACGTGGGCCATACCGGGTGAGACATTGGGTGGATCATACCAGGCAAACCGTACCACGTGGGCCATACCGGGTGAGACATTGGGTGGGTCATACCAGGTCAGCCATACCGACCTGAGCAGTGGATGGAGCGACAAAAGCAGTGGGCGGGGCTCTCTGAGTGGTGGGCGGGACCACCTGAGTAGTTACCCGATTAGTGGGCGTGGCCACCATAGTGGGCGGGGCTATCTGAGTGGTGAGTGGGATTTTCCGACTAGTGGGTGTGGCTACTTAATGGGCCGGGCGATCTGAGCTGAGGTCGGTGGGCGGTGGATAACGGGTAGGGTGGGGGGGTTAAGATGTCACCAAAATTACGCGCGGGGTGATGTCATCGTTTCGGATGTGTGTGGGGGGGGGGCAGCAGTGAGGTCATAATGCCTGGGGCCCTCCTGGTGGGGTGGTCTCCTTGCGTGGCGATGAGCGAGCAGGTCCCAGGCGTGCGTCGTTTCGTATCGCGTGTTGAACTTCTTTCACACCTAGATTTGAAGCTTTCGTGACTGCAAGGAATCATCTTCTTAGGTTTTTTCGGTAAAGTCACGTAGAAAGTAAAAAAAAAACCTAAGAAGATGGTTCTTTCACACCCTACGCGTGTAGCCAACCACGCGAATCGGAAGGTGCGTCGGGTGGAAGCTGCGGGTTTATTGAGCCGGGCATCACGCATCGAAACATCGGACATCGCGCCGAACAGCCGATTCAATCAATCACCGGTACCAACCACCCCATCACGATTACTCTGATAAATACAATCCCAAGTACAAGTCAACCACGCAGCCAATGTATAAAGAATATATATATAAACAAAAACAATCTATAGGCATTTTTCTCACTTCTACGTTGGTTCACTGTTGGGTTCCAGCGTAGATGCAGCATCCTTCTGCAGCAATGCAATGTTGAGTGCCAGTCTCGTATCTCCGCCAGTCTTTGTTCAAACCTCCAATTCTCGCCGGCGTACAAAGCTGTACTGAACACGCACACGTCCTCGAGATGGTCACTTTGGACTTGTGGCCGATTCGCTTGCTTCTCCAGATGTCTGAAGTGCTGCCATTCCTCCTTTTGCCTTTGCGTTCCTCGCGCCCCGTGTCTCCCGTGTCTCCCGCGCGGTCATTTTCCCATGTCCGGAGCCTTCCCAACTATACAAGTTCCTTGACGTTCGCAAACCTTGGCGCTTTCCCGCCATTATACTTCTTTCTCGATGTCCTCCCCTTCCGAACACCGTCGCCTTTGTCTTTTCCACGTTCAATCCTCACTCCCCGCAACCCTTAATTATACGACAGGTACAATAAATGTCAACGTAAAAGACGGCATTGCGGGTGAGAAAAAAAACACCCATTAAAAGAGTCCCCGTGAAAGAAACTGCCGCAGTCAGGACCACCCGCTGCCACCTGGGTACCAGCGCATCGCCACGCAGCCCAAAAGCATTCGGGTACCTCGAAAGGTAAAAGTTCGTAACCCCCGTGGGGGGTAAGCGATGGCGAGGTAACCACGGTACGCTTTAGGACGTCGTAGAAAAAGTCCGCGATGCGGGCCCCCCCATTGTGGCCCCCCCCTCATTCGGCCAGTGTCCATCGCTCCTCTCCTCAAGCCGCGATCCACCGCCACCAGCAAGGCCTCATCCTCATCCTCGGCTCCTCTTCCGGCATTCTTCATCTGCGACAGTTCCGACGATGCTGTTGCTGTTCCCTCACGAGGTGCGGGTGCCATCTGTCTGCCCCCCCCAACCGTGAGTTAGGCTTAGCTTGCTCCCCCTATTGATTATGTGACCGGGGAGCCCGGCTCATGTCCGTCCACAGAGCAGCGGTTACAGTTTCCCACTTGCACGAACTGAGCGTTCACGTTGAACTGGATGCTGGGAGCTAAGGGAGGGGGGGGGGGTAGAAAGGGAAACGCGTGTTGTGTTTATTTTATTGCGTTTTCAAGCGCATCTACGAAGACTCATTACACTGGTCAACACACTTTTTCTGGCATAAGGTATTCCAACGGTTTTAAGGTAATTTTGGGGTGCTGATTCCAAATCTGGCATCAGGTTTTTGAGATATCAAATATTGCTTTTTCAATAAAAACTGCAGAAGAAACATATTAAATAAATGTGGATATCTACATAAGATGATATTATAAACACACTATCCTAAAAATACAGCACCATATTTTAACACTAAAGCAGTCACTGACTCGCAACAATTGCAATCATAAGTGATAGAGTTGATTTTGGGTTAAATCAATGAAAATGGGGTATGCCGATAGCATAAAAATGAGATGTGATAGAGCAAATTTGAGATCAGATTTGGAATCAGCACCCTGAAATTAGTCTAAAACAGCTGCAAAAGTCCAGGCCAGAAAAAAATGTGTTTTTTTGTTGTTGACCAGTGTCATTCACGTTGTAGGGTTGACGAGAACGACCGGGCAGACGCGGGACTGCCGCTGCTGTCGCTCTCGCGGCGCTGCGGGGCCTGTGGTCGTCACGCAGGAAGCCGCGAGGTGACACACACAAAGGGGTGACACACACACACGGGGTGACACGCACACCCCGTGTGCGTGTCACCCCGTGTGTTTTTCTCAGCGAGGGTCGCCGCGCTGCCGAGATGTTAATCTCCCTCGCCTGGTATGCGAGAGGTTGTGGGTTCGATCCCGATCTCGATGATGCCCGCATATTTGGAGTTTGCGCGTCCTCTACTCTATCCCCATGGTCGCGTGCGACTAGTGAGTGAGACTCGAGAGTGCGATGGGGAGAGTAACGGGAGAGTGCGATGGGGAGAGTAACGGGAGAGTGCGATGGGAAGTGCGCTACGGGAGAGTGTACCGTACCAAGAGGGGCCACAGCGCTGGCGACGCTGGCGACGCTGGCGACGCTGGGGACGTTGGTGGCGTCATCTTCGTTCTCCTGCAGGACACGAAGAGAAGAAGGCACGCTCAGGGGCCACAGCGATCATGGAGACGCACATGCAGTGGTAGCCCAGGGAGGGGGTGGTGGTGGGGAGGGAGGGAGGGAGGGGGTGGTGGGGAGGGAGGGGGTGGTGGGGAGGGAGGGAGGGGGTGGTGGGGAGGGAGGGGGTGGTGGGGAGGGAGGGAGGGGGTGGTGGGGAGGGAGGGGGTGGTGGGGAGGGAGGGGGTGGTGGGGAGGGAGGGGGTGGGGAGGGAGGGAGGGGGTGGTGGAGAGGGAGGGGGTGGTGGGGAGGGAGGGGGTGGTGGGGAGGGAGGGGGTGGTGGGGAGGGAGGGAGAGGGTGGTGGGGAGGGAGGGAGGGGAGAGAGAGGGAGGTGTCACTCGCCTCGTCGGAGGGCTGCAGGTGCGTCGTGCTGTCCTCCTTGTCGTCCAACTCCGCTGCGTCGTCTCTTTCCTTGTTGCAGCAGCCTACAGAGAGCGCCACGGAAAGTGTCATCAGCCCCCACCCACAGTGGCTCCACCTAGCATCTCATCGTCAGTGTCTCGCTGTCATCGTCATCATCATCGTCATCGCTGTCATCAAAATAACTTGATGTGAAAGTCTACAGGCCTCCGCGCGAGTCTACACGACCCTGGTGTGATTCGCTGTGGCTGGGCGACCGAGAGCCGGATTGGAACCTGGGCCCTCCTGGCTCGGCCTCTGTGACCTGGGCCGGTGGTGCCGGCCTCGGTGCGTTGTTTCTCACCTTTGCGGTAAAGTACGAAGCAGAGCCCCACCGCTGCCGGCACCGTGAGCACCACCAGCACCGCCAGCGAGACCATGACCACCGAAATCGATCCTGGGGGCACAGAAGAGGCAACTCGCTCTCAGCACCAGCACGCATGCGGCGTACTCCGTGTCACGGTGTGCGTGTGGTGGGGAGCGGTGGTGTAGCGGTCACCGCGCTGCACTACGAACCCGGCCACCCGGGCTCGACTCCCGCTCATGGCCACCGCCAAACACCGGTGACGATTATCTAAACCGGTCCTGGGCCTCCCCTAGGTCGACTCAACCTCAAATGTGTACCTGGTGCGGTGTGTAAACAACATCGCCGCTCGGTGGCCGGGCGTGGTGCTGGCCACCCGCCCCCTCGTGCGCCGTGCCGGCCTTCATAGGTGCTGCTCGCTAACAGCACTTGCCCAACAGTCTGCTAAGGCTACACGGGGATATTTGTCTTTGTGTGGCTCTATCTCCACGTCCCCGTGCCCCCCCCCCCGTACCCCTCCCCCTTGCATACCAAATGCGAAGTAGGCCGCTCCTCGGTCTTCACACTTTGTGTCCGTGGTCTCCGTGCCATTGGCAATGGTTCTCAATCCAGAATCCTCACAGCTGCACACACACACACACACACGACCGTCACCACCGTCACCACCGTCACGACCATCAATACCACCACCATCCCTATCACCACCATAAATTCCACCACCCGTCACTATCACCACCATGACCACCATGTCCATCACCACCATACACCCACACACTACCATCACCACCATCATCTCCTCCCCAACACGGCACTCACCGCGTGTGCTCCCTGCAGGGCAGCGTGGCGGACGTGGAGTCGGAGTAGGAGCCGGGTGGGCAGGGCATGCAGGAGCTGGGCTCCGGGGGGGGGCCCGGGCTGCTGCCCCGGGGGGCACAGCGGCTGACCCTGGCAGAGCGGGCAGTCGGGGGTCACGCAGTGCAGGCCGGGGCGGCAGTGGCACTCCGCATCGGCCTGCGCACTGCACGGCCGCCCCTCTTCGAAGCCGGCCTCTGCTCCAGGGGGACGAGGGGCGGGGGTGGGTGGGGCAAGAGCGAGGGGTTGGCTGTGTGCTCTGGGCTGGCGAGTCTCCATGCTGCAACGTTCTCACCCCGCAGCACAGAATCAACCTGGGCGTCAACTTGCCTGAATGCGGTTTGGGTCGTGCGTGGTCATGTGGCTCGTGCGTGGTCATGTGACTCGTGTGTGTTTTGTGCGTGGCTTGTGGTCATGTGACTCATGCAAGGCTTAGGAGTGATCATGTGGCTCGTGCGTGGTCATGTGACTCGTTTGTGTTTTGTGCGTGGCTTGTGGTCATGTGACTCGTGCAAGGCTTAGGAGTGATCATGTGGCTCGTGCGTGGTCATGTGACTCGTGTGTGTTTTGTGCGTGGCTTGTGGTCATGTGACTCGTGCAAGGCTCCTGCGTGGCCCGTGAGGAGCGGTACCTGCGTTACAGCTTCTGCACCTGAGGCACTTGTGTTTGGTGTTGATGTGGTCCATGAAGGAGCCGCGCGGGCACGGGGCGCAGGTGCCGCTCTCCTCCTCCAGGAAGCACCCTGGGCGCCCACCCCACGGCGCACGAGAAGAAAAAGAGATAAATCGTCAACGGCCAGGCAGCGGAGAGGCGAGCTCGCAGCCATGCCAACCCGCCACTCGCCATCGGTCTCCCTGGGCGGGCGGGCAGAGTGCGCATTATAATCCGGCCTCGTCCGTGTCGTCGGACTCCCCCCCCACCACAACCCAACGCGGCCAAACCAATATACAGCAGCAGCAGGAGTCAAGGTCGGGATCAAAGTCACAACCTCCTGCATAGCAGGCGAGGTAGTTAACATCTCCTAGCCACCGTGATGATGATGATTAGAGAGAGAGAGAGACACCGCAAAGTCTAAATAGACAACTGGCATCGTCAGTGTCGGGATCGAACCCACGACCTCCTGTATACCAGGCGAGGCAGTTAACATCTCCTAGCCACCGCAGCACCCGCGACTGGGAAACAGTCTATATCTAGACTGCAGTGACCCACCTGGGAGACAGCGGATGCCCCAGGGCCCAGGCTGCGTGCACGGAGGCGCCGTGACCGGAGTCCCGCCCACGCACAGCATCTAGACATGGTGAGAGACGCACAGGTGAGTGAGTAACAGGTGAGGGGCACAGGAGACACAGGTGAGACACAGGTGAGACACAGGTGAGACACAGGTGAGACGCAGGTGAGACACAGGTGAGACACAGGTGAGACACAGGTGAGACACAGGTGAGACGCAGGTGAGACGCAGGTGAGACAAACACAGGTGAGAGACACAGGAGGGGCAGGTCAGAGTGACAGGTGAGAGCCTCGGGCGAGGGAGACGCACAGGTGAGCGAGGAGACAGGTAAGAGAGACGTCACGATCTCTCATCTCGCTCCGAGTTCGGGTAAAGGGGCTCCGGCTGCTGCTCATGATGACGATGATAATGACAATACTGGTGATGATGTTGGTGGTGACAATGGTGGTGGTGATGATCATGACGATGATGACAACGGTGATGATAGCATACCGTGTCAACCCATACGGTTTACCCCGTATTCTTGTGCAGGGAAATTTGAGTTTTCAGGTCCATACGGCGTATAGCGGTTTCAATACGGGCAAAAACATGTTTTTTTGTCTATTTCTGTTGTGTTTCTCCCTTGTGATGGGACTTTGTAGGATGAACGTTGACATTTATAAGGGCACGGGGTGACCAATAAGATCTCGATTGGTCTGTAATCAGGGAGGCACTCATAAGGAGCATGATGGTGATGACGATAATAGTGATGGCAATGACAGTGACGCTTATGATGACAATAGAGTTGATGGTGATAATGATGACTGTGATCGTGATGACGCTGCTGGTGGTGGTGATGATGACGATTATGACGACAATGGTGATGACGATAGTGGTGATGGTGGTGCTAATGACAATGGTAACAGTGATCATAATGACGATGGCGGTGGTGATGACGATGGTCATGATGGTTGTGGTTGGGGGTGATGGTTGAAAGGGGAGGTCTGTGGTGTGGAGGAGGCGCCGATTGATTGTACAGCCGGAAGATAAGAAACCACAAAACGCCCGCGTGTGTCGTGTGTATTTACCATAAAAACAATACTACTACCACGCGCCCGCCCGCCTTCTTGATGGTGGATATTAAAGATCCACTGAAGTCTTTCCTACATTTTTTATTTCACCAGGTAAGGCTCCCTGAGCTCTGTAGCTCTTTTTCAGAAGCGACTTGGCTATCACGAACGACAGCTCGACAAAGTGGGCTTATATCATCATGTGGACATTCACAGCAGCAGCCAAATACACGCGACGTTGATTCTAAATGTGGAGGGGGGGAAACCGTAGAGGACCCGGAGAAAAATCCACGCGATCACAGGGAAAGAGATGGAGAGAGAGAGAGACACGCAGACTCAAAATATACAGCAGCAGGCATCAGGGTCGGGCTCGAATCCATGACCTCCTGCATACCAGGCGAGGTAGTTAGCATTTCCTAGCCACCCTGATGATGAGAGAGACACGCAAACTCCAAATATGCAGCAGGCATCGTCAGGATTGGGATTGAACCCACGACCTCCTGCGTACCAGGCGAGGTAGTTAACATCTCCTGGCCACCGTGATGATGATGAGAGAGAGAGACACGCAAACTCAAAATATAAAGCAGCAGGCGTCAGGGTCGGGCTTAAACCCACGACCTCCTGCACACCAGGCGAGGTAGTTAACATCTCCTGGCCACCGTGGCGCCCCATTGGCGAGAGTCGGTCACTGCGGCGTGATGGCCCAAGTCTCTGGGACCTTTTTTTTTCGCAGTGAAAAGGAGACTTGGGCCGGTGTACTTCAACTGATTTATTGCGCCATCGCCGCTCGTCCGCCACAGCAACACTCGTCATCACAACCAACCCCGTTTCCTCGTTCCACAGTCCATTTTCAACCTCCTCTCCGCCCTTCTCCACCAATCGCCCATCTCCGATGTACGCCTCTTCCCCGATCCGATCAGTGGTCACCCACCCACCCGTCGGGTTCGTGTGTCGTGCGTCACCATGGCTCACCCCGCCCCCCCCCAATCTCGATTCCCTGCCCAAGGCCGTGCTGTGTGCGTCACCCCTGACCTCCGACGCTCCCCTGGTGCATCACCCGTGCGCGCGATTGATGTGATGTGTGCGATGTTGAGTGCGGAGGGCATGCCGTGTTGCTTGTGTGGTGCGAGTGTGTAAGTAGGCCTCGGGCAAGGTAAGGTAAAAGTGTAAAAACAACGAGCCTACCTTTACCCTACCTTTTACCTTACCACAATACAATCACTCTACCCTACCTTTTACCCTTTAGCAGGTAAGGTAAAAGGTAAAAAGCAACGAGCCTACCTTTACCCTACCCTTTACCTTACCCCTTGGCATGTCGACACCTTTACCTTTACCCTTTTACCCGGTAAAAAGGGTAAATTACCTCACCTTGACGAGGCCTATGTGTAAGGCTGGGCGAGACAATCCTCGGGCAATAAAACAGGAGTTGTGCCAAGATGTTCAAACACCCAAATAGAAACCTTTTTTTGCAAGGCATCAAGTCTGCAATAACCATACACGGCACTTGTGGAAAACAAACATGCTCTGATAGTAGTGTTTGCATTGTCTTTAAAAGCGATTGGCTTGTTTATGGCGTTGAGAACCAGGCCTTCCCTGTTCTAACACCGCTGGTGTGACTAGGCCATAAAGAAAGCAGTGTCTGGTGTAGCCCAATCAGTTTCAAAGACAATGTATACATTACACTGGTCAACACACTTTTTCTGGCATAAGGTATTCCAACGGTTTCAATGTAATTTTGGGGTGCTGATTCCAAATCTGGCATCAGCTTTTGTCTATCACATCAGGTTTTTGAGAAATCAAATATTGCATTTTCAATAAAAACTGCAGAAGAAAAATATGAAATAAATGTGGATATCTACATAAAATGATGTTATAAACACACTATCCTAAAATACAGCACCACCTTTTAACACTAAAGCAGTCACTGCCTCGCAACAACTTGCAATCATAAGTGACAGAGTTAATTTCGGGTAAAATCAATGAAAATGGGGTATGCCGATAGCATAAAATGAGACGTGATAGAGCAAATCTGACATCAGTTCTGGAATCAGCACCCTGAAATTAGTCTAGAACAGCTGCAAAAGTCCAGGCCAGAAAAAAATGTTTTTGTTGACCAGTGTTATCAGAGCACGTTGGTTTGCATGTTTTGCCACGAGTAGTGTGTGTGGCTTATGCAGTACTTTATTTTTTTTGCAGAAAGGTATCTAATTGGGTGTTTGAACCAAGGCCTTAATTATAATATATATTGGGGGGAACACATCCCCCCCCCCAATATTCAAATATGCTCAAAATGTCCCCCCAATATATTGCTATAAAAATATTAAAAAGTCATAATAATTGCTATGCTATGTAAATAAAAACAACAATTTGCTAAACCTTGGCCACAATATCTGGACTTGTCTTCATAAAAAATCAATGCATAGATTTGTTTATATGATTATGGTTGTACTTTATGAATCCCTAATCTCAAACATTACATACAATGAAACAAGAAATGTTAAAAAAGTAAAAACAGAGCAATGTAATACAATACACTATTAGACATTATTGTAAAAAATAAACAAAAAGTCCATCCAATGTGTTAGTGACATTTTTTAAATATTTTAGGCAGGAAATAAGTTTTCACATTTATATATTTTTCTTGGGGGGGGCCCCAAGGCCCCCTGAGAGATTTGGTCCCCCCCAATGTTGACTCCATGGCTAAGGCCTTGTGGTTTGAACATCTTAACACAACTCATGTTTTTCTATATTCTTTGGGTCTTTTGGTAAAGTCACTAAATAGGTGACTACACCGAAAGACCCAAATAATATGAATTCCTGCACAAAAGCTTTAAGTCAAGATGTAATATGACTTTGAGACCCCCCAATCACCTACACATTCCACAAGTAGTGACTAATCCCATATCTGCATTTTACATAAATATGCAGACATATACATACAGATATAAACACACACAGACAAAGATCCCCCGTGTAGGCTTAACAGACTGTCGGGGCAAGTGCTGTTGGCGAGCACCTATGAAGGCCAACACCACGCCCGACCGCCTTTGTCTCCCCAGTGGCGATGTTTACCACACACCGCACTAGGTACTCATTTGAGGCTGAGTCGACCTAGGCGAGGCCCAGGAGCGGTTCAGATAATCGTCGCTGGTGTTGGCCGTGAGCGGGAATCGAACTCCGGACTGCCGCGCCTCGTAGCGCAGCGCTAACCGCTACACTGCCGCTCCCCACTAAACCACGTACACACACCATGTACACACTCACACCACGTACACACACCACGTACACACTCACACCATGTACACACACCATGTACACACTCACACCACGTACACACACCATGTACACACTCACACCACGTACACACTCACACCACGTACACACACCATGTACACACTCACACCACGTACACACTCACACCACGTACACACTCACACCACGTACACACACCATGTACACACTCACACCACGTACACACTCACACCACGTACACACACCATGTACACACTCACACCACGTACACACTCACACCACGTACACACACCATGTACACACTCACACCACGTACACACTCACACCACGTACACACAGATACACCCCACGTACACACACCACGTACACACACACACACCACGTACACACACACCCCACGTACACACACACCCCACGTACACACACACCACGTACACACACCATGTACACACTCACACCACGTACACACACACACCACGTACACACACACCCCACGTACACACTCACACCACGTACACACACCATGTACACACTCACACCACGTACACACTCACACCACGTACACACACCATGTACACACACACACACCACGTACACACACACACCACGTACACACACACCCCACGTACACACTCACACCACGTACACACACCACGTACACACACACACACCACGTACACACACACACCACGTACACACACACCCCACGTACACACTCACACCACGTACACACACCATGTACACACTCACACCACGTACACACTCACACCACGTACACACACCATGTACACACTCACACCACGTACACACTCACACCACGTACACACACCATGTACACACTCACACCACGTACACACTCACACCACGTACACACACCATGTACACACTCACACCACGTACACACTCACACCACGTACACACACCATGTACACACTCACACCACGTACACACTCACACCACGTACACACACCATGTACACACTCACACCACGTACACACTCACACCACGTACACACACCATGTACACACTCACACCACGTACACACTCACACCACGTACACACACCATGTACACACTCACACCACGTACACACTCACACCACGTACACACACCATGTACACACTCACACCACGTACACACTCACACCACGTACACACACCACGTACACACTCACACCACGTACACACTCACACCACGTACACACACCATGTACACACTCACACCACGTACACACACCATGTACACACTCACACCACGTACACACACCATGTACACACTCACACCACGTACACACTCACACCACGTACACACACCATGTACACACTCACACCACGTACACACACCATGTACACACTCACACCACGTACACACTCACACCACGTACACACACCACGTACACACTCACACCACGTACACACTCACACCACGTACACACACCATGTACACACTCACACCACGTACACACTCACACCACGTACACACACCATGTACACACTCACACCACGTACACACTCACACCACGTACACACACCATGTACACACTCACACCACGTACACACTCACACCACGTACACACACCATGTACACACTCACACCACGTACACACTCACACCACGTACACACAGATACACCCCACGTACACACACCACGTACACACACACACACCACGTACACACACACCCCACGTACACACACACCCCACGTACACACACACCACGTACACACACACACACCACGTACACACACACACACCACGTACACACACACCCCACGTACACACACACACCACGTACACACACACACCCCACGTACACACCAACCTGGATGAAGAGGCAGCCCAGCAGGAGAAGTGGTGGTAAGCTCGGCGTAGTCATCGTGGCTCCCTGCCCCTCGCCCCTCTCCGAACTCAGCAACTCGGAGGGGCGAGTCTCCTCCTCTCTCATCTCTCGCCTCTTCTTCATCATCTTCTCCTTCTCGCGATTATTCTGGAGC
The DNA here is from genome assembly GCF_965212315.1 of Lampetra planeri. Lineage (NCBI taxonomy): Eukaryota > Metazoa > Chordata > Hyperoartia > Petromyzontiformes > Petromyzontidae > Lampetra > Lampetra planeri. Next base: position 9,001,280 of record NC_136142.1, read on the forward strand.
CCGAGGGAGAGAGACATCACATCAGTGTCTGGGTGTAACGTTCTGGGCCTCCCCTAGGTCGGCTCGGCCTCAAACGAGTAGCTGGTGTGTGTAAACCATGTCCGCGAGGGAGACAAAGGCGGCCGGGCGTGGTGCTGGCCAACCTGGCCCATCGTGTGCCGTGCCGGCCTTCACAGGTCAGGGGCCCTCCATTGAGTCGGTGGCAAAAATCTGTCAAAACTTGACCCCTCCCCCCCCTCCCTCCCTCCCCGTACTCACGCGGACTTTTTACACTTCCCCCCCCCCCCCCCGGAATCCAATAGAATGTCCGATATTGAATCAACGTAGAAACGATCAAGGATGAATAATATTGACAGAATGTCCACCGGCGGACTCTCTAACTCAGTTGAAGGCCAATGTAGACACATTATTATCGAGGCTTCACCGCCCCCTCCCCCGTTTCCTATGCGCACATTGTCAGCAGACCCCCCCCCCCCCCATAGGCAAGCGAACGCATTTGGGTCAACCCCCCCTTCCCCCTCCATGCGCACGTACTCAATGGATGGCCCCTTACTGCTCGCTAACAGCACTTGTCCCAACAGTCTGTGTAGGCTACACGGGGGGACTTTGTCTTTATCTGCTCGCCACGCGACTCACCTTGGAGGGGTGAGTCGAGATGGTGAATGGGTGAGTACATGGGTGGGTGGGTGAATGAACGAGTGGGTGAGTGAATGAACGAGTGGGTGGGTGAATGAACGAGTGGGTGGGTGAATGAACGAGTGGGTGGGTAAATGAACGAGTGGGTGAGTGAATGAACGAGTGGGTGAGTGAATGAACGAGTGGATGGGTGAATGAACGAGTGGGTGAGTGAATGAACGAGTGGGTGGACGAGTGAATGAATGAGTGCGTGCCGTGAGCGAGCGAATGGATACGTGAGTGGGTGAGTGAATTAATGAATGAGAGTGTGAGCGAGTGGGTGAGTGAGTGAATCAATGAATGGGAGCTTGAGTGAGCGGGTGGGTGGGTAGGTGAATGGGTTTTGTAGGTAGGCGAATGGGTGGGTAGGTGGGTGACTGGGTGGATGGGTGTAGAGTGGACCTGCGTCCCTGCCCGGGCCTGCCCCGTCTCGTGAATCTCTGCTCCCACCCCCATGCCCCACCCCCACCCACCCCCATGCCCCACCCCCACCCACCCCCATGCCCCACGTCACAACCCAGCGCGTGACTCGGCCGCACCCTCCACCCCCACCCCGTTCGAGATGACGCGCGTGCACCCGTGACAGTCCCACCCACCCACCCCCACGAACTTTGGCCTACTCTTCCACGTCGAGCAGGCGCGCGCGCGCGCGGCGTTACCCCCCCCCCCCCAGAAAAGGCAGACGAGGAGCGACTCCCCCCCCCCGCCCCCCGTGTAGACTTCAACACAGACCGCCAACACTGATCACCAGGGCCGAGTAGCGATTAGCAGCAGCAAGCGATGAAGGCCGTACACGGTACGCGACGGGGGGTGGAGTGGTACTCATTTGAGGTCGAGTCGACCTAGGGGAGGCACAGGGCAATCGTCTGCCGGTGTTTGGTGGTAGACGCGGCGCGCTAACCGTTGCGCCACCGCTCCCCATCGATCGTCACACCGGTACGGTCGCGACGGGCCCCGTGTCCACGTGCGTGGTATACACGTGTGTGTGTGTACACGTGTGTGTGGTATACACACGTGTGTATACACGTGTGTGTGTCTCTGCGTGTGTGTCTCTGCGTGTGTGTGTTTGTACACGTGTGTGTGTTTGTACACGTGTGTGTGTGTGGTATACACACGTGTGTATACATGTGTGTGTCTCTGCGTGTGTGTGTGTCTCTGCGTGTGTGTGTCTCTGCGTGTGTGTGTGTCTCTGCGTGTGTGTGTGTCTCTGCGTGTGTGTGTGTGTCTCTGCGTGTGTGTGTGTGTGTCTCTGCGTGTGTGTGTTTGTACACGTGTGTGTGTGTCTCTGCGTGTGTGTGTCTCTGCGTGTGTGTGTGTCTCTGCGTGTGTGTGTCTCTGCGTGTGTGTGTGTCTCTGCGTGTGTGTGTGTCTCTGCGTGTGTGTGTGTCTCTGCGTGTGTGTGTTTGTACACGTGTGTGTGTGTGGTATACACACGTGTGTATACATGTGTGTGTGTATACACACGTGTGTGTGTCTCTGCGTGTGTGTGTCTCTGCGTGTGTGTGTGTCTCTGCGTGTGTGTGTCTCTGCGTGTGTGTGTGTGTCTCTGCGTGTGTGTGTGTGTGTCTCTGCGTGTGTGTGTGTGTCTCTGCGTGTGTGTGTGTGTCTCTGCGTGCGTGTGTGTGTCTCTGCGTGTGTGTGTGTCTCTGCGTGTGTGTGTGTCTCTGCGTGTGTGTCTCTGCGTGTGTGTGTGTGTCTGTGGGGAGCGGTGGTGTAGAGGTTAGCGCTACGCTGCGCTACGAATCCGGCAACCCGAGTTCGAATCCCGCTCACGGCCAACACCGGTGACGATTATCTAAACCGGTTCTGGGCCTCCCCTAGGTCGATTCGGCCTCAAATGAGTAGCCTGGTGCGGTGTGTAAACATCGCCACTAGGGTGACAAAGGCGGCCGGGCGTGGTGCTGGCCCCAACAGGCCGTTCAGGCCGGTCGGGGGTGATCTTTGTGTGCAAATGCCGCGTGGAATCCCACCGACGGCGATCTCAAACCCGGAAGTAACTTCACAGTCGTCACAGTGTTAGACCCTCACCCACTCACCCAACCCTCACCCTCACCCAACACTCACCCTCACCCAACCCTTACCCAACACGGTGAGCCATTCGGCTCAAATCGGGTGCAACCGCAACAAAAACCAAAAACATGAACAAGACAACATTTTAAAGTGACTAAGCGCAAACAGAAAAATCCAGGTAAAAAACAGCAAAATCTTACAGAAAAAGCACCGTTCACCAACGCTGTGTGCAAAAATCCCAGTGGGATGCAAGTCAAACAACAACAACCACAAGACAACTTAGAACCCTCACCCAACCCTCACGCACCCCTCACCCACACGCTCAACTCACCGTTCGCCCGGGTAGGTAGTAATATATCCACGTCGACTTCTTTGCTGGGCTGAAGTGACTCGCGGAGTTGACGGAGCGACTATTTTACTAAACACTTTGTTTTAGCAGGTCAAGTGAGTGACTGAGCGAGTGATCAGGTGAGTGACTGAGCCACTGAGTGACTAGGTGAGTGACTGAGTGACTGGGCGAGTGACTGAGTGACCAGGTGAGTGACAGAGCGAGTGAGTGACTGAGCGAGTGATCAGGTGAGCGACTGAGTGACTGGGTGAGTGACTGAGCGAGTGAGTGACTGAGTGACTGGGTGAGTGACTGAGTGACTGGTGAGTGACTGAGCGAGTGAGTGACTGAGCGAGTGAGTGACTGAACGACTGGGTGAGTGACTGAGCGAGTGAGTGAGTGACTGAGTGAGTGATCAGGTGAGTGACTGAGTGACTGGGTGAGTGACTGAGCGACTGGGTGAGTGACTGAGTGATTAGGTGAATGACTGAGCGACTGGGTGAGTGACTGAACGACTAAGTGAGTGACTGAGCGAACGACTGGCTGACTGGCTGGCTAGCTAAGTAAGCGAGCGAGCGACACGGAGCGACTCCGCGTGTGGGGGCTGCCCACATGATGCCGCTCTTTATATAGACACCGCACCCCGGGCGCAGTCTGTGGATGACGTCAGCCAGAGGGGGTTCCCCCCCCCCCAACTGCTTCTCAACTCGCCCTCATCCGTGAGTGGGGAAGTGAAAGATTGTCAGTGGAGACGTTGAGTTGCATTCCTTTGACAGTTAAAACCTAGGATTTCGCAAGCAATATCCATAGGGATAAATCGCGTAAATAAATCATATTTATGCGACGTAAAAAAAACCCCTCTTATGGATACTCCTATTTTGAATATAAACTCCTATGTTGTAGGGAGACAAAGGCGGCCGGAGGTGCCGTTCTGGCCTTCAAAGGTTGGCACTCGCTAACAGCACTTGCCCCAACAGTCTGCTAAGGCTACACGGGGGGGATATTTGTCTTTGTTGAACTTCTTTCACACCGTACGTAGCCAACCGCGCTGATCGGACATTTTTAGACAGCAAAGCAGGGGTAGAACTTCCGCCGTAGAAGAATGGCGAATATTCACGTTTTATCATTTGGTATTTATGCTTTAGGCATTCGGATATTTTAGTATTTAAATTTTAAACACTTTCAGTTATTAAAAAGTTTCAAAATGTAACGTTATTTTTCGATTTAAAGCTTTCGTGACTGCAGGGATTCATCTTCTTGGTTCTTTCGGTAAAGTCACGTAGAATGGAAATAATAAAAAAATGCTAAATTCCTCTTGATATGCAAATTATTTTGTCAAGGCGCTCTTCCCCCTCCAACCCAGCTTAAATAGACGCTCCAAGTCTGGGGTGTTTCATTCAGACGCTGTCTCCCCGACAGACCTGGTCTTCACCTGAGGACGGCTGCTTGCGTTGTGGCCGAAACGTCGTGAGAATTATTTTATGTTATATTTTTATTATTTTATTATTTCCATTCTACGTGACTTTACCGAAAAAACCAAGAAGAGGTAACGCTATTTGTTTAGATGTTATTTGAGTAATTTATTTTTTATTTTTTGCGATCAAATTCGTTTTTTCGACTTCCAGCATTGGTTCAAGTCAAGGCTGACTGCCGGTGATGAGACACTGTGAGTCTAAACCAGTCCCGAGTGTTGCCAGTGTTGAATCAATGCTGCTGAACTCATGCATTGCCAGGAGGGAGGCCGTGCAGCCTGATTGGGATGCGTAAAAAATAATCTCACTTTTTTTCTTAACGTGGAGAGGTTATCGCTTGTAACAGCTCTCTCGCTGGTGCAGCTGTTCCACTGCTGGGTTATATTTGTTTCCGCCTGAGTACGACCGTTTGTGTTGCGATCGAGACGTCGTGATTTATTTTATTTTATACCCACGTGACTTTCGGTAAAGTCACCTAGTGGCGGTTTTTTTCTTAACGTTAAGAGAAAACCGCCACTTTTTTAAAGAAATGTATTGCTGTGGTTTTCGCACCTGCTGATTGATTGTGTTGCAATCGAAGCGTCGTGAGAGTTTTATTTTTATTATTTCCCTTCCACGTGACTTTACCGAAAGAACCAAAGAGTATAGTTAGGATATCGCTTATTTATCGCATCCCAATATAGGAGCACAGACCTTGGGCAATTATTGGTGACACTGGGTTTCCGTGCCTCTGAATCACTCGACTTTAATTTAGCAGGTAACGTCCCAACTGAGCTTTTTAGCTCTTTTGTTTCAGAAGCGACCTGGCCACAAGTTAACAGCTCAACGAGGTGGGCTCATCATTGTGTGGACATTTATAGCAGCCAAATACTATAAACGCGCGAGGTTGATTCTGCGTGTGGAGGGAAAAACCAGGAGGACCCGGAGGAAAAAAAATCCAGGCGACCACGGGGAGAGAGACACGCAAACTCCAAATATACAGCAGCAGCAGGCGTCAGGGTCGGGATCGAACCCACGACCTCCTGTACACCAGGCGAGGTAGTTAACATCTCATAGCCACCGTGACGATGATGAGAGACACGCAAACTCCAAATCTACAGCAGCAGCAGGTGTCAGGGTCGGGATGGAACCCACGACCTCCTGTATACCAGGCGAGATAGTTAACATCTCATAGCCACCGTGATGATGATGATGAGAGACACGCAAACTCCAAATATACAGCAGCCGCAGGCGTCAGGGTCGGGATCGAACCCACGACCTCCTGTATACCAGGCGAGGTAGTTAACATCTCCTAGCCACCGTGATGATGATGATGATGAGAGAGAGACACGCAAACTCCAAATATACAGCAGCCGCAGGCGTCAGGGTCGGGATCGAACCCACGACCTCCTGTATACCAGGCGAGGTAGTTAACATCTCCTAGCCACCGTGATGATGATGATGAGAGAGAGAGACACGCAAACTCCAAATATACAGCAGCAGCAGGCGTCAGGGTCGGGATCGAACCCACGACCTCCTGCACACCAGGCGAGGTAGTTAACATCTCCTAGCCACCGTGATGATGATGAGAGAGAGACACAATCTCCAAATATACAGCAGCAGAAGTCAGGGTCGGGATCGAACCCACGACCTCCTGCACACCAGGCGAGGTAGTTAACATCTAGCCACCGTGAGATGTTAACCAGGAGAGCCATACTGAGTCGCCAGGTCTCTGCTGCTCCTGCTGCTGCCACTTCGTGTGTTTATTTACTAAAGATGTTTAGAGCCGATGAATGACGAGTCGTCATGTTTATTATGTACGTGGGGAGGAGGAGGAGACCGGAGCACTCGGAGACAAACCATTTTTATTGCCGCTAGCAGCAACAGCACTGGAGGCGATGTCGATACGAAATACAGCGACAAATAACACAAACACAATAGAAAAAAACCCCGCGTTGTGGCGCTTTACGCGCCACGCACAACACAAAAAGAGTCACGTGGTGGTGGTTGTGGTGGCAGTCATCGCCGCCACACACCACGCTGACGACAGAGAGGGCGCTTCAGGCCCTACCAGCGGTCCAGGAAGACGCGCACGTCACCCCGGCACGCGTGTGGTGTGCTTGAGGCAGAGGAAGGGCGAGAGAGAGAGAGCGAGAGAGAGAGTGAGCGAGAGGTGGGGGTTTACATAAAGCAAAGTTATTACAAAAAAAGACGCAATGATGAACGGAGCAAAGTGCCGACTACACCGAGCATCTTCTTGTTTCCACTGATCGTAAACAAAGAGAGAGATGGGGGGGGAGAGGGAGGGCTCGGTGAGGATGGCGTGACCGCGTCGCGGCGATGATTCGACGCTGCTGCACCGTCTTCTCCTCCTTGACGCCGCCCACCCACGGGACTGGAGTTTCCCACGATCCGCACGTGATCCACCAATCCCCTCGCTGCCGCTGCTGACTCCAGCGTAGGCAAAGACGAAGATCCCCCGTACAGCTTCAACAGACTCTGGGGCATGGGCGGTGTTTGGGGTTGGGGGGGGGGAGGCACGGGGGGGGGGGTGGGGGGTAACGCCCCCCCCCCCCTAAAACTGGACACCTTCATTAATTTATTTTCAGTAGTTTAAGATTAAAAATACGTAAATTATTTGCACCCGCGATGTTTTATGTGAGCGGGTGACGAAGCGAACCCCTGCCTCCCACCCCACCCACAAATATAGAAGTCAAACTCCGCCGAGGCTGTCGGGGCAAGTGCTGCCAGCCAGGGGGGTGGGGGGGGGGCAGCACCACGCCCGGCCGCCTTTGTCTCCCCAGTGGCGACGTTTACACATCGCACGAGGTACTCGTTCGAGGCCGAGCCGACCTAGGGGAGACCCAGGACCGGTTCAGGTATTCTTCGCTGGTGTTGGTGTCCATGAGCGGGAATCAAGCTCGGTGCGTGGGCTGCCTTTGCCTCCGTAGTGGTGACGTTTACACACCGCACCTACTTACTCATTTGAGGCTGAGTTGACCTAGGGGAGGCGTAGCCACAATCCACTAAGTGACGTTGACGTCACAGCGGCGCCTGTGCCAGGCCAGGTGCACTTTGAGGCCACGTTTAAGTGTCGAAGGCTCTCTGGCAGGAGGTCACGAGACAGACCCTGCAGGTGCCACGGGTTTGACTGCTGTGCCAGGCTAGGTGCAGGAAGAAGAGGAGGTCACGGGACAAACCGACTGAGATGACCGGCAGATGCACTCAGCTTTGCCAACTTGCCTCAGTTCATCCGCCCGGTGCTCCGCTCGTCGCTGTGAGCGGCCGCTCCTCTGCCCTTTGTTGTTGTTGTTGTTGAGAGCGCGACTGCCCCCAGCTGACCGCCCGCGTCATTTGACCGCAAGCGCCAATCACCGCCACCAGCAGGGCCCACGCGAACCCGTGCGGCTGTCGCAATTCCGTTGCTGCTTTCATGTTTGGTGGCCTCTGTCTCCTCCCCGTTACGCAATCTTCCGAGGGCCCTCAAGCGTGGAACTGCAGTGGCGGCTCTTCAAACATTCGAAAGGGAAAAAGAAATACTCTTCTTGCAGATGTCCTGACCATGGGAGTCCAGTTTACCATGAGGGTCTAGTTTATCCTGGGAGTTCAGTTCACCATGGGAATTCAGTTCACCATGGGAATTCAGTTCACCATGGGAGTCCAGTTCACCATGGAAGTCCAGTTTACCATGGGAGTTCAGTTTACCATGGGAATTCAGTTCACCATGGGAATTCAGTTCACCAAAGGTCCAGTTTACCATGGGAGTCCGGTTTACCATGGAAGTCCAGTTTACCATGATAGTCTTGTTTATCATGGGAGTCCAGTTTACCATGGAAGTCCAGTTTACCATGGGAGTCCAGTTTACCATGGAAGTCCAGTTCACCATGATAGTCTAGTTTATCATGGGAGTCCAGTTTACCATGGGAGTCCAGTTTACAATGAGAGTCCAGTTTACCATGGAAGTCCAGTTCACCATGATAGTCTAGTTTATCATGGGAGTCCAGTTTACCATGGGAGTCCAGTTTACAATGAGAGTCCAGTTTACCATGGAAGTCCAGTTCACCATGGGAGTCCAGTTCACCATGATAGTCGCCGATCATTGCTACAACTCGGTGGGCTCTCATGAAATTGTCTTTTCCGAGACCAAGGTTCTCTGCAAACCTCCCGGCTACCATCAAAGGTTTGTACACGAAGCCATACAAATATACAAACACAGACATAATTTCAACCGTGATGATGGGTACAAACTTAGTAATCATTGGAAAGATGTTATCAACCACGCAAAAAAGACTTAATTACACTTTTTTGGACCATCTTATCTGACAGGCACTATTTTACTTTTACTTTACTTTACCGAGTGTTAACATCCCCAGTTATTTTTTTGGCAGTGCTCTCTTCATTGTTCAGCCAGCATTGGTATAAACATGGGCATTTTCGTTCTTTTGTCTATCATGTGTATCAGACCTCCCCTCCCCCCTCTCTGTCCATTGTGTTGGCGTGTGCAGCAGCAACCGCGTCCAAGCCGTCGTCCATTGTTTTGGCCCCGCTCCCCCACCCCTCCCCCTCCCGATGCGTTGTACTTAGCGCCCCGTGCTGTCTTTGAGCCCCGCCCCCCTCCCTCCCGATACGTTCCATTCATTGGCTACCACATTCTGATGAGCCCCCCCTCTCCTCCCCCCTTCAACTTGCTTATACGGGATTACTTCTTGAATCATTGCCTCACTTGATGCAGCTAATTCGGCTGTGACGGTCCCACCTGATGACGGAGACTTGTGTTGCCTCCGAAACGTCGTGATTTGTGTTTTTATTGTATTTTATTTTCATTAATTTTGATGTTTTACCTACGTGACTTTACCGAAAAAAGCTAAGAATATGATTCCTTGCAGTCACGAAAGCTTCAAATCTAGAATCATGATAGTCTAGTTTATCATGGGAGTCCAGTTTACCATGGGAGTCCAGTTTACAATGAGAGTCCAGTTTACCATGGGAGTCCAGTTTACCATGGAAGTCCAGTTCACCATGATAGTCTAGTTTATCATGGGAGTCCAGTTCACCATGATAGTCCAGTTTACCATGGAAGTCCAGTTCACCATGGGAGTCCAGTTTACTATGGAAGTCCAGTTCACCATGATAGTCCAGTTTACCATGGAAGTCCAGTTCACCATGGGAGTCTAGTTTACCATGGGAGTCCAGTTCACCATGATAGTCCAGTTTACCATGGAAGTCCAGTTTACCATGATAGTCCAGTTTACCATGGAAGTCCAGTTCACCATGGGAGTCCAGTTTACCATGGAAGTCCAGTTCACCATGGGAGTCCAGTTTACTATGGAAGTCCAGTTCACCATGATAGTCCAGTTTACCATGGAAGTCCAGTTTACCATGATAGTCCAGTTTACCATGGAAGTCCAGTTCACCATGGGAGTCCAGTTTACCATGGAAGTCCAGTTCACCATGGGAGTCTAGTTTACCATGGGAGTCCAGTTCACCATGATAGTCCAGTTTACCATGGAAGTCCAGTTTACCATGATAGTCCAGTTTACCATGGAAGTCCAGTTCACCATGGGAGTCTAGTTTACCATGGAAGTCCAGTTCACCATGGGAGTCTAGTTTACCATGGGAGTCCAGTTCACCATGATAGTCCAGTTTATCATGGAAGTCCAGTTCACCATGGGAGTCTAGTTTACCATGGGAGTCCAGTTCACCATGATAGTCCAGTTTATCATGGAAGTCAAGTTCACCATGGGAGTTTAGTTTATCATGGGAGTCCAGTTCACCATGGACGTCTAGTTCACCATGGGAGTCCAGTTCACCATGGGCAGGGGTTCACAACCTGCGGCTCACCAAGGACTATTTTGTGACATCATTTTTCAAAAGGTCACCGTCTCCGTGTTCATCACGTGACGTTGGGTGGCTCTGTAGATATTGGGGGGGGTGTGGGATGTTCACGGTTTCCTTTAAAAATGTTTTGGTGGCCGAGCCCTCTGGCTCTGCAGCATTCTTCACAAGCCCCAAACTCGTGCTGGGCCCACACATTCCTTTCTCGCACATTCCACAGACAGCGAGGGAGGGAGGGTGACGTAGGCAGATAGAGAGGGAGGGGGTAGAGAGAGAGAGGGAAGCGGTAAGGAGAGCAGAGCGTGACATCTAATGTGAAATCTTACTTAAAGCAAAGCATTTAAAAAAACGAAATGATGAACGAAGCAAAGTGCCGACTACACAGAGCATCTTCTTGTTTCCTCTGATCTTAAAACAAAGAGAGATGCAGAGAGAGAGAGAGGCAGAGAGAGAGGGGCAGAGAGAGAGGGGGGGCTCCTTGAGAATGGCGTGATCACGTTGGAAGAGTGAGTGAATGGGGAGCGGTGGCGCAGTGGTTAGCGCACTACGCTACGAACCCGACGGACCCGAGCTCGATTCCCGCTCGCGACCAATACCAGTGACGATTATTTGAACCGGTCCTGGGCCTCCCCTAGGTCGACTCAGCCTCAAATGAGTACCTGGTACGATTTATAGTAAACACCACCACGAGGGAAACAAAGGCGGCCGGGCGTGGTGTTGGCCACCCACCCCCGGCCTTCATAGGTGCTCGCTAGCAGCACGTGCCCCAACAGTCTGTGGAGGAGGGGATGGGGATGGGGAGGGATCTTGCTTGTCACGAGTGTGCGAGTCTCGGCATTCACGGGTATTTCCAGGTACGCATTCCTTCACGTGCACCACAACCCCCAGCCACCCCACAGGTAACAGCACCTCGCATCTCCGGATGTTGCGCCATGCGGAAATGCGCGTCCTGATGCGTTGTTTCTCCCCCCCCCCTCCCCCCCCGGTCAGGGCCTGCCCTATACGCGGTCTCTCTTGACCCCAACACAGTTATTTATTTATTTACTTACCAGACAAGGACCCCTGAGCTGTGCAGGGACTCCTCCACTTACGAACACTCGACTTACGAACGTTCAGAGATACGAACAAACCTGTCCGTGTGTCGAGTTGCCCGTTCGGACCGAGAGTCGTAAGTTCAACCGCAGCGCTATAAATGGTGGTGGTGGCATCTACAACTGCAGAACGTGAAGAACAAGTGCCATCTACATCTACAGAACGTGAAGAACCAGTGGCATCTACATCTGCAGAACGTGAAGAACCAGTGGCATCTACATCTGCAGAACTTGAAGAACCAGTGGCATCTACATCTACAGAACATGAATAACCAGTGGCATCTACATCTGCAGAACGTGAAGAACCAGTGCCATCTACATCTGCAGAACGTGAAGAACCAGTGGCGTCTACATTTGCAGAACTTGAAGAACCAGTGGCATCTACATCTACAGAACATGAAGAACCAGTGGCATCTACATCTGCATAACGTGAAGAACCAGTGGCGTCTACATCTGCAGAACGTGAAGAACCAGTGGCATCTACACCTACGGGAGATTATACAACTTTTAAAGCCATTCCCCATGTTTAGTGTACACGCCGTACAACATGTTTTGGATCCGACAGGAGTAAAGTTGGACTTATGAACAAATCGACTTACGAACAGACCTCTGGGACCTAACTCGTTTGTAGGTAGAGGAGTTCCTCTATAGTTCTTCAGAAGCGACCTGGCTTTCTCGAATGATAGTTAAACGAAGTGGCTTAGCACGGCTGGGCTATGTACGGGTGCGAAGCAAGTTCAACATACTGGGTGTACGTACACCACGTGGAAATGTATAGCAGCCAAATATTTTGAACGCGTGATGTTGATTCTCAACGTGCGAGGGGAAAAACGGAAGACCCGGAGACAAATCCACACGAACACGGGGAGAGAGACACGCAAACTCCAAATATACAGCAGCAGGCGTCAGGGTCGGGATGGAACCCACGACCTCATATAGACCAGGCGAGGTAGTTAACATCTCCTAGCCACCGTGATGATGATGAGAGAGAGACACGCAAACTCCAATTATACAGCAGCAGGCATCAGGGTCGGGATGGAGCCCACGACCTCCTGTAGACCAGGCGAGGTAGTTAACATCTCCTAGCCACCGTGATGATGATGAGAGAGAGACACGCAAACTCCAATTATACAGCAGCAGGCATCAGGGTCGGGATGGAGCCCACGACCTCATATAGACCAGGCGAGGTTGTTAACATCTCCTAGCCACCGTGATGATGATGAGAGAGAGAGACACGCAAACTCCAATTATACAGCAGCAGGCGTCAGGGTCGGGATGGAACCCACGACCTCCTGTAGACCAGGCGAGGTAGTTAACATCTCCTAGCCACCGTGATGATGATGAGAGAGAGAGACACGCAAACTCCAATTATACAGCAGCAGGCGTCAGGGTCGGGATGGAACCCACGACCTCCTGTAGACCAGGCGAGGTAGTTAACATCTCCTAGCCACCGTGATGATGATGAGAGAGAGAGACACGCAAACTCCAATTATACAGCAGCAGGCGTCAGGGTCGGGATGGAACCCACGACCTCCTGTAGACCAGGCGAGGTAGTTAACATCTAGCCACCGTGATGATGATGAGAGAGAGAGACACGCAAACTCCAATTATACAGCAGTAGGCGTCAGGGTCGGGTTGGAGTCCACGACCTCCTGTAGACCAGGCGAGGTAGTTAACATCTCCTAGCCACCGTGGTGATGATGAGAGAGAGAGACACGCAAACTCCAATTATACAGCAGTAGGCGTCAGGGTCGGGTTGGAGCCCACGACCTCATATAGACCAGGCGAGGTAGTTAACATCTCCTAGCCACCGTGATGATGATGAGAGAGACACGCAAACTCCAAATATACAGCAGCAGGCGTCAGGGTCAGGATGGAGCCCACGACCTCCTGTATACCAGGCGAGGTAGTTAACATCTTCTAGCCACCGTGGCGGCGATGCGTCTGTCTTGCCGTCTGTCTACCTGCTCGTCTGTCCGTATGTAAGCGACAGTCCTCGACTTACGAACCACACTAGTTCCTGGGACCAGTTTTTAAATCGAACGGTTCGTAAAGTCTGAAAACACCACAATGCAATTTCATTTAAATAGCCACACTGCCAGTGTTATGAAACGTGTTACGGTTCAATAAAAAGTGAAGCATTGTTAAACTCATAAATAAGATGCAATATCGTACACTAGCATGCAACACTGTAAAATATATACTGCTTGTCCAGCAAACTAAACTTAAATAAAGTTAAGCAAATATTTTAAAAAATCCGTGCTGATTGTCGGAAGTGACGTAATGAGTCATCACAATGTACACACACACGAGTCACGCACACACAACACACACACAATAGACACTCGACAAATATCCCTGCCCCTATCGTCTTATGACAGGCTGTTGTTGGGGCAAGTGCTGTTTGCGAGCACCTTTTATGGCTGGCACGGGCACACGTGGGCTTTGGGTGATCGGCACTGCCGCTATTTCCGTCTGTGTGCACGTTGAGATTTTTTTCGCACCGTACGGAGCCGACCGTTGCTCATCGGATTTGCGGGGGGGGGGGGGGGGAGAACAACAAGCTGAACACGAAACGCAATTGTCATGAATAAATTCGTTTTCACTAATGTCCATCTCTCTGCCCGTATGTTTGAACACGTGCATGTCTATCCGCATGTCTATCCCCATGTCTGTCGTATCTATCATAGAGTCTTTGGTCGGACTATCTAACAGAGAGTGTCCTTGCCGACAACATCTGGGCAGATCACCAGCTTTGGTCCAAGTCAAGTTCTGGCTCTGCTGTTGTCGGAGGCAACACAAGTCTCCGTCATCAGGTGGGACCGTCACAGCCAGATTTGATGCAGCACTTTGCTGCAGCAAATCTGGCTGTGACGGTCCCACCTGATGACGGATACTTGTGTTGCCTCCGAAACGTCGTGATTTTTATTTCATTTTTATTAATTTTAATTTCATTTTTTACCTACGTGACTTTACCGAAAGAACTAAGAGTATGGTTCAAGCAAGCCTGACTCTGTTGCTGATGAGAGACTGAATGTCGAAACCACTCCTTGCCTATAACATCTGGGCAGTTCAGCGGCATTGGCACAAGTCAAGTCCGGACTCTGCTGCTGATGAAACACTGAATGTTGAAATCGACTCAAGAGTTGTCGATTTAAAAGCTTTCGTGACTGCGGGGATTCACATTCTTGGTTCTTTCGGTAAAGTCACGTAGAAGGGAAATAATGAAATAATAAAACGATAACATTCTCCCACAGCAACAAAATGTGTGGTTTTCACACCTGAGGATGATTGCTTGTGTTGCAATCGAAACGTCGTGAGAATTTTATTTTTTATTTATATTATTTTATTATTTCCCTTCTACGTGACTTTACCGAAAGAACCAAGAAGATGAATCAAAAGTATTTTCTAGTTGTTAACCATTGAGATGGATTCTCGGAAGGCGGCAGCGTGTGGCTGATGGGATGTGATAATTCACGTGTGCTGCTGCTGCTGTTGTTGTTGTTGTGCGTGGGAGACAGCAGTGATTGTTGTTGTTGTTGTGCATGGGAGACAGCAGTGATTGTTGTTGTTGTGCGTGAGAGACAGCAGTGATTGTTGTTGTTGTTGTGCATGGGAGACAGCAGTGATTGTTGTTGTTGTTGTGCATGGGAGACAGCAGTGATTGTTGTTGTTGTTGTGCATGGGAGACAGCAGTGATTGTTGTTGTTGTGCGTGGGAGACAGCAGTGATTGTTGTTGTGCATGGGAGACAGCAGTGATTGTTGTTGTTGTTGTGCTTGGGAGACAGCAGTGATTGTTGTTGTTGTGCATGGGAGACAGCAGTGATTGTTGTTGTTGTTGTGCATGGGAGACAGCAGTGATTGTTGTTGTTGTGCATGGGAGACAGCAGTGATTGTTGTTGTTGTTGTGCATGGGAGACAGCAGTGATTGTTGTTGTTGTGCGTGGGAGACAGCAGTGATTGTTGTTGTTGTTGTGCGTGGGAGACAGCAGTGATTGTTGTTGTTGTGCGTGGGAGACAGCAGTGATTGTTGTTGTTGTTGTGCATGGGAGACAGCAGTGATTGTTGTTGTGCATGGGAGACAGCAGTGATTGTTGTTGTTGTTGTGCATGGGAGACAGCAGTGATTGTTGTTGTTGTGCGTGGGAGACAGCAGTGATTGTTGTTGTTGTGCATGGGAGACAGCAGTGATTGTTGTTGTTGTTGTGCGTGGGAGACAGCAGTGATTGTTGTTGTTGTGCGTGGGAGACAGCAGTGATTGTTGTTGTTGTTGTGCATGGGAGACAGCAGTGATTGTTGTTGTTGTGCGTGGGAGACAGCAGTGATTGTTGTTGTTGTTGTGCATGGGAGACAGCAGTGATTGTTGTTGTTGTTGTGCATGGGAGACAGCAGTGATTGTTGTTGTTGTTGTGCATGGGAGACAGCAGTGATTGTTGTTGTTGTTGTGCATGGGAGACAGCAGTGATTGTTGTTGTTGTTGTGCGTGGGAGACAGCAGTGATTGTTGTTGTTGTTGTGCGTGGGAGACAGCAGTGATTGTTGTTGTTGTTGTTGTGCGTGGGAGACAGCAGTGATTGTTGTTGTTGTTGTGCGTGGGAGACAGCAGTGATTGTTGTTGTTGTGCGTGGGAGACAGCAGTGATTGTTGTTGTTGTTGTGCGTGGGAGACAGCAGTGATTGTTGTTGTTGTTGTGCGTGGGAGACAGCAGTGATTGTTGTTGTTGTTGTGCATGGGAGACAGCAGTGATTGTTGTTGTTGTTGTGCGTGGGAGACAGCAGTGATTGTTGTTGTTGTGCATGGGAGACAGCAGTGATTGTTGTTGTTGTGCATGGGAGACAGCAGTGATTGTTGTTGTTGTGCGTGGGAGACAGCAGTGATTGTTGTTGTTGTTGTGCATGGGAGACAGCAGTGATTGTTGTTGTTGTTGTGCGTGGGAGACAGCAGTGATTGTTGTTGTTGTGCATGGGAGACAGCAGTGATTGTTGTTGTTGTTGTGCGTGGGAGACAGCAGTGATTGTTGTTGTTGTGCATGGGAGACAGCAGTGATTGTTGTTGTTGTTGTGCGTGGGAGACAGCAGTGATTGTTGTTGTTGTGCATGGGAGACAGCAGTGATTGTTGTTGTTGTTGTGCATGGGAGACAGCAGTGATTGTTGTTGTTGTGCATGGGAGACAGTAGTGATTGTTGTTGTTGTGCGTGGGAGACAGCAGTGATTGTTGTTGTTGTTGTGCATGGGAGACAGCAGTGATTGTTGTTGTTGTTGTGCATGGGAGACAGCAGTGATTGTTGTTGTTGTTGTGCATGGGAGACAGCAGTGATTGTTGTTGTTGTTGTGCATGGGAGACAGCAGTGATTGTTGTTGTTGTTGTGCATGGGAGACAGCAGTGATTGTTGTTGTTGTTGTGCATGGGAGACAGCAGTGATTGTTGTTGTTGTGCATGGGAGACAGCAGTGATTGTTGTTGTTGTGCGTGGGAGACAGCAGTGATTGTTGTTGTTGTTGTGCATGGGAGACAGCAGTGATTGTTGTTGTTGTTGTGCATGGGAGACAGCAGTGATTGTTGTTGTTGTTGTGCATGGGAGACAGCAGTGATTGTTGTTGTTGTTGTGCATGGGAGACAGCAGTGATTGTTGTTGTTGTTGTGCATGGGAGACAGCAGTGATTGTTGTTGTTGTTGTGCATGGGAGACAGCAGTGATTGTTGTTGTTGTGCATGGGAGACAACAGTGATTGTTGTTGTTGTGCATGGGAGACAACAGTGATTGTTGTTGTTGTTGTTGTGCATGGGAGACAGCAGTGATTGTTGTTGTTGTTGTGCATGGGAGACAGCAGTGATTGTTGTTGTTGTGCATGGGAGACAGCAGTGATTGTTGTTGTTGTGCATGGGAGACAACAGTGATTGTTGTTGTTGTTGTTGTGCATGGGAGACAGCAGTGATTGTTGTTGTTGTTGTGCATGGGAGACAGCAGTGATTGTTGTTGTTGTGCATGGGAGACAGCAGTGATTGTTGTTGTTGTGCATGGGAGACTGCAGTGATTGTTGTTGTTGTGCATGGGAGACATCAGTGATTGTTGTTGTTGTTGTGCATGGGAGACAGCAGTGATTGTTGTTGTTGTGCATGGGAGACAGCAGTGATTGTTGTTGTTGTTGTGCATGGGAGACAGCAGTGATTGTTGTTGTAGTGCATGGGAGACAGCAGTGATTGTTGTTGTTGTTGTGCGTGGGAGACAGCAGTGATTGTTGTTGTTGTGCGTGGGAGACAGCAGTGATTGTTGTTGTTGTGCGTGGGAGACAGCAGTGATTGTTGTTGTTGTAGTGCATGGGAGACAGCAGTGATTGTTGTTGTTGTTGTTGTGCGTGGGAGACAGCAGTGATTGTTGTTGTTGTGCGTGGGAGACAGCAGTGATTGTTGTTGTTGTGCGTGGGAGACAGCAGTGATTGTTGTTGTTGTAGTGCATGGGAGACAGCAGTGATTGTTGTTGTTGTTGTGCGTGGGAGACAGCAGTGATTGTTGTTGTTGTGCATGGGAGACAGCAGTGATTGTTGTTGTAGTGCATGGGAGACAGCAGTGATTGTTGTTGTTGTTGTGCATGGGAGACAGCAGTGATTGTTGTTGTTGTGCGTGGGAGACAGCAGTGATTGTTGTTGTTGTGCGTGGGAGACAGCAGTGATTGTTGTTGTTGTGCGTGGGAGACAGCAGTGATTGTTGTTGTTGTTGTTGTGCGTGGGAGACAGCAGTGATTGTTGTTGTTGTGCGTGGGAGACAGCAGTGATTGTTGTTGTTGTGCGTGGGAGACAGCAGTGTTTGTTGTTGTTGTTGTGCATGGGAGACAGCAGTGATTGTTGTTGTTGTTGTGCGTGGGAGACAGCAGTGATTGTTGTTGTTGTTGTGCGTGGGAGACAGCAGTGATTGTTGTTGTTGTGCGTGGGAGACAGCAGTGATTGTTGTTGTTGTTGTGCGTGGGAGACAGCAGTGATTGTTGTTGTTGTTGTGCATGGGAGACAGCAGTGATTGTTGTTGTTGTTGTGCATGGGAGACAGCAGTGATTGTTGTTGTTGTTGTGCGTGGGAGACAGCAGTGATTGTTGTTGTTGTGCATGGGAGACAGCAGTGATTGTTGTTGTTGTGCATGGGAGACAGCAGTGATTGTTGTTGTTGTGCGTGGGAGACAGCAGTGATTGTTGTTGTTGTTGTGCGTGGGAGACAGCAGTGATTGTTGTTGTTGTTGTGCATGGGAGACAGCAGTGATTGTTGTTGTTGTTGTGCGTGGGAGACAGCAGTGATTGTTGTTGTTGTTGTTGTTGTGCGTGGGAGACAGCAGTGATTGTTGTTGTTGTGCGTGGGAGACAGCAGTGATTGTTGTTGTTGTTGTTGTGCGTGGGAGACAGCAGTGATTGTTGTTGTTGTTGTGCGTGGGAGACAGCAGTGATTATAATAATAGGGGTTTCCCCCCTTTTGTCTGGCAACAAACTGAAACCTTTTTACAAGGATTCATGTCTGCATTAACTACAATACCTGCAGTCAAAATGCAAACAAAAAACACACTCTGATAATATATTGGCATTGTCCTTGAAACTGATTGGTCCACACCAGAGACAGCTTTCTTTTGAGCCTCGACACAATTGCTGCTCGTCCAGAGGACGCCAAAAGGCGTGCAGCTCAGCCTCAAAGGCAATGCCACTATCAATGCCAATATATTATCATAGTGTGTTTTTGTTTGCATTTTGACTGCAAGTATTGTGGTTAATGCAGACATGAATCCTTGTAAAAAGGTTTCAGTTTTGTTGCCAGAAAAAAGGGGGGAAACCCCTATTATTATATTTTGGTACTGGCAAAGGAGGTCTAATGATGTACAGCAGTAATTGTTGTTGCTGTGCATGGGAGACAGTAGTGATTGTTGTTGTTGTGCATGGGAGACAGTAGTGATTGTTGTTGTTGTGCGTGGGAGACATCAATAATTGTTGTTGTTGTTGTTGTTTGAACGCACGGTCGCTCTGCACGATTATTTTGCTGCTATAATAAAAACGTCCCACGCGATAGGCCACTGTTGAGCAATCATTTGTGGCCAGGTCGCTTCTGAAAAATAAAAGATAATAAGCTCAGCGGGCTTTACCTTGAACGATTACAAAACAACAGTTGAGTTTTATCTGTGTCTATTTTACACGCTTTTATTTAACTCACTCTGTTGTTGTTGTCGTTGGTGTATCCTCAAATCTTGTAATTCAACTTTAACCCACTTCCCAATGTGATTTGCAGTATGGACTGCAAACTTGGTATACTTATGTCATACTGATGACAATACTATATTATATCAGAAAAAATAGATTTTTAAACATTATTTTTTACATGTTGTGTTTCGGCTTGGGTCTAATTGTCCACGGTCCCTTACGTTATGGCAAGCTTCGCGGCCACTTCCTGGAGTCGTGGAGTTCTGCCATTCCTAGTACATTTCATAAAAGCGTGTTTAAAAAACAAGTTAAAAAAATATTACTTATTTAAAGCGATTTGCTTACACTTTCTTATACTTTGGGCTCCCATCGTGTTTTCATATTGTATGCTGTTGTAACTTTCTGCGCCGACTGTACATCTGTGACAAAGAGCTTCATAGCTCATCGGATATTTCCCGGGGAGGATGTGGGGGGGGGGTCGAACAAAGACTCTGATTCTGCTGCACGGATCTCGAGGACACGGCGCCTGGCGGGTCCCACGTGACTCGAGCCCAGGGCACGGCTCGGAGAGAGACGAGAGCACGTGACTCGTGCCCAGGGCACGGCTCGGAGAGACGAGAGCACGTGACTCGTGCCCAGGGCACGGCTCGGAGAGAGACGAGAGCACGTGACTCGAGCCCAGGGCACGGCTCGGAGAGACGAGAGCACGTGACTCGTGCCCAGGGCACGGCTCGGAGAGAGACGAGAGCACGTGACTCGAGCCCAGGGCACGGCTCGGAGAGACGAGAGCACGTGACTCGTGCCCAGGGCACGGCTCGGAGAGAGACGAGAGCACGTGACTCGAGCCCAGGGCACGGCTCGGAGAGACGAGAGCACGTGACTCGAGCCCAGGGCACGGCTCGGAGAGACGAGAGCACGTGACTCGAGCCCAGGGCACGGCTCAGAGAGACGAGAGCACGTGACTCGAGCCCAGGGCACGGCTCGGAGAGAGACGAGAGCACGTGACTCGCGCCCAGGGCACGGCTCGGAGAGAGACGAGAGCACGTGACTCGAGCCCAGGGCACGGCTCGGAGAGAGACGAGAGCACGTGACTCGAGAGAGACGAGAGCACGTGACTCGTGCCCAGGGCACGGCTCGGTGAGAGACGAGAGCACGTGACTCGAGAGAGACGAGAGCACGTGACTCGTGCCCAGGGCACGGCTCGGAGAGAGACGAGAGCACGTGACTCGCGCCCAGGGCACGGCTCGGAGAGAGACGAGAGCACGTGACTCGAGAGAGACGAGAGCACGTGACTCGAGCCCAGGGCACGGCTCGGAGAGAGACGAGAGCACGTGACTCGCGCCCAGGGCACGGCTCGGAGAGAGACGAGAGCACGTGACTCGAGCCCAGGGCACGGCTCGGAGAGAGACGAGAGCACGTGACTCGAGAGAGACGAGAGCACGTGACTCGTGCCCAGGGCACGGCTCGGTGAGAGACGAGAGCACGTGACTCGAGAGAGACGAGAGCACGTGACTCGTGCCCAGGGCACGGCTCGGTGAGACGAGATCGCGTGACTCGAGCCGGGGATTTTCCTCCACCGTAACTCAGCCAGTCGGAGTGCGCAGTGGCGAGCGGGGTGCCGGGAAGGGGAGACTGGGGGAGGGGGAGGAGGGATGGGGACCTGGTGGAGGGGGGGACCTGAGGGAGGGGGGACCTGGGGAGGGGGAGTGGGGGGAGGGGGACCTGGGGGGAGGGGGAGACGGGGTGGGGGGTAGTTGTGTTTCGAGTAAGAGAGTTTAACATCGGACACGACAAAGTCGCGTGTCTTGCACAGAAGGGAAATCGTCATCACCACTCCCACCCACCCACCCCATCGCGTTGCTTTCCCTGGCGCATTCCCCCTGCCCTCGATCATAAACTCTGCGCGCGGGGCTGGAAGTCGTCTGCAGGACAGCGTGACGATGGCCGGCAGTAACCTCACCACGCCACCGCCGGCTCGCTCCGCCTCCTCGCCCCACTGGCCACGAGTAACCTCAACACGACTCCCCTCGTCACGCGGCCAACGCGGCACGGGTCTGGCGCAATGGCGAGACGCGCGGCTTCGCTATTCCCAATGGCCTCACCCCCACCCTCGCGCGCGCGCGCATCTCCGTGAACACCCACGGCGCGGGCGCATCACGAGAGTGTAGAGCAGTGGCGCTGCACCACCAGGGGGTGCGTCGTGCACCCCCCCCCGCGCCTGGGGGAGGGGGGGTGATGCCCCTTTCTGGGAGGGGGGGGGGTGCGAGACGTGCCCAGATGTGTATTTCTAAGACGGTAAATCATCGAAGGACGCAAATTCAGCACGGGGGCCGCATTCAGCGATAACTCACTTCGTGTCATCAAACCTCTGCGTGTTCACATTAAGGGCCGTCCATAAATGACGTCACGCACCTGGGGGGGGGGGAGGGGGGTCAGACATTTGTGACGCCGTGTGACGAGGGGGGGGGGGTCAAAAATCGTCCAAAATCGCGTGACGTCATTTATGGACGGCCCCTTAGCTAGGGATGGGGGGGGGGCAGAGGTCTGCAGTGGAAGGTTAAGAACCACTGCCACGACCCCATCCGCTTCACGCGCGGTATGTGCCACGGGATGTGCCACGGGATGTGCCACGGGATGTGCCACGGGATGTGCCACGGGATGTGCCACAGTATGTGCCACGGGCACTGTGCGCTGAACTTCTTTCGCGCCGTACGCAGCCAAGGGCGCTGATCGGGGGGTGTGGGTAGGACCACAAACGAAACGCAAGAATTCTAGATTTGAAGCTTTCGTGACTGCAAGGATTCATATTCTTAGGTTTTTTCGGTAAAGTCACGTAGGTAAAAAAATTAAAATTAATAAAAGTAAAATAAAAAAAATCACGTTACGGATGTGTTGCCTCCGAAACGTCGTGATTTTTATTTTATTTTTTATTTTACTTTTATTAATTTTAATTTTTTATCTACGTGACTTTACCGAAAAAACCTAAGAATATGAAACGCAAGAAGCCGTTTGAGAGAGATTCCTTTGCAATCCGATATCGCGTATCAAGCGCGGCAGTCTCCCAGCGGCGTCCTCGTCGTATCCGCAGGGAGAGAGCGGCGGTGTGGACGTGCCCGTGGGGTGCCTCGTGTCACGTGGGGGATGACGAGGGCTGCTAAGGTAGTTGACCTCCCAGTGGGACGTTAAAGATCCCAGTAGCAGCAGCAGCAACAACAGCAGCAACAACAGCAGCAACAACAGTAACAACAACAACAACAGTAACAACAACAGCAACAACAACAACAGTAACAACAACAACAACAGCAACAACAGTAACAACAACAACAGTAACAACAACAGCAACAACAACAACAGCAACAACAGTAACAACAACAACAGTAACAACAACAGTAACAACAACAGTAACAACATCAGTAACAACAGTAACAGCAGCAACAACAGTAATAACAACAGCAACAACAGTAACAGCAACAACAGCAGCAACAACAGCAACAACAACAACAGTAACAACAACAGTAACAACAACAGCAACAACAACAACAGTAACAACATCAGTAACAACAGTAACAGCAGCAACAGCAGCAGGAAACATCCGTGGCCCCGCTTTGTAAATGTGGCAGGACCCTCCGAGGGATAAGAAAGAGTCTTGAGACTCACTCAGGGCTCTCCTGGGTGAACACGCGAACAGCAACACAACAACAACAACAACAATCACATAATCAGAATCTGTATTCATACTGGAGGAAGAATCCGATTAGCTATAAAGCTCTTTTTCACGCATGTCCAGGAAGGGCACGTGGTCAGAACGTGACAACAACCATCGGCACAACAACACAACGGGGGTGCAAAGTACGAGAAAGGTAAACAAATCACCCAAACACAAACAACAACAACAAACCATCCCCATCCTACCAGGCAAAGCTCACTGAGGAATGGACTCATTTTTTTTATTTTGTTTAATACATACAAGGGAATGTGCACCGCGTGAACAATAACAATAAAACCCCTCTCAGCCTTGTCCACACCCCCCAGCTCACAAGAACTGCGTAGATTGCAGGCCCCAGGGGCGAAGTCCCCAGGGCAACGGAAAAAAAAACTGAAAAAGTCCTCGTCTGTGAGCGTCGCGAAATAAATCTTCAGCCGACTCCTTCAGAGAATGACGAACGGCGAGAAGAATGAGAAAAGACGAAAAAAAACGTCCCAAACCCACCCACTCATCCAGGCAGGCAGACTGACATCACACGACAAAGACAAAGATCCCCCGTGTAGCCTGCAACAGACTCTAGGGGGCAAGTGCTGTGAGCGAGTAGCACTTACGAAGGCCGGCACGGCACACGAGGGGGTGGGTGGCCAGCACCACGCCCGGCCGCCTTTGTCTCCCCAGTGGCGATGTTTACGCATCGTACACCAGGTACTCCTTTGAGGCTGAGTCGACCTAAGGGGAGGCCTAAGACCTGTTCGGATAATCGTCGCCGGTGTTGTCCCGTGAGCGGGAATCGAACTCGACTCGCGGGTTCGTAGCGCAGCGCGCTAATCATAACAACAAAGACAAAGATCCCCCGTATAGCCTTAACAGACTGTAGGGGCAAGGGCTGTTAGCGAGCACCTATAAAGGCCGGCACGGCCCACGAGGGGTGGGTTGCCAGCACCACGCCCGGCCGCCTTTGTCTCCCTCGTGGCGATGTTTACACATCGCGCAAGGTACTCATTTGAGACTGAGTCGACCTAGGGGGAGGCCCAAGACCGGTTCGGAAAATCGTCACCTGTGTTGTGCCGTGAGCGTGAATCGAACTCGGGTCCGCCAGGTTCGTAGCGCAGCGTGCTAACCGCTGCACCACCGCTCCCACGGTGACGACGCACACCAACACACAGAGACAAAGGTCACCCGTGTAGCGCTCACACACAAGGCGGTTGAGGGGCGGGGGGGGGGGGCAAGTGCTGTTAGTGTACGTCGCACCTACACGAGGGGGTCTGGCTGGGTGGGTGTGTGGCCGACACCACGTCCGCCCGGCCGTGTTTGTCTCCCCGCGTGAGGTGTAACCCCGTGAATGTGAAGCTACTCGAGGCGCGTGGACGATGTCGATTGGTTAAACGATGTGGAGGGACAAACCGGAGGACCCTGAGAAGAATCCACGCGAACACGGGGAGAGAGAGACACGCAAACTCCAAATATACAGCAGCAGCAGCAGCAGGCGTCAGGGTCGGGATGGAACCCACGACCTCCTGTACACCAGGCGAGGTAGTTAACATCTCATAGCCACCGTGATGATGATGATGGAGAGAGACACGCAAACTCCAAATATACAGCAGCAGCAGCAGGCGTCAGGGTCGGGATGGAACCCACGACCTTCTGTACACCAGGCGAGGTAGTTAACATCTCATAGCCACCGTGATGATGATGATGGAGAGAGACACCGCAAACTCCAAATATACAGCAGCAGCAGGCGTCAGGGTCGGGATGGAACCCACGACCTTCTGTACACCAGGCGAGGTAGTTAACATCTCCTAGCCACCGTGATGATGATGATGGAGAGAGAGAGACACGCAAACTCCAAATATACAGCAGCGGGCGTCAGGGTCGGGATGGAACCCACGACATCCTGTACACCAGGCGAGGTAGTTAACATCTCCTAGCCACCGTGATGATGATGAGAGAGAGAGACACGCAAACTCCAAATATACAGCAGCAGCGGGCGTCAGGGTCGGGATGGAACCCACGACATCCTGTACACCAGGCGAGGTAGTTAACATCTCCTAGCCACCGTGATGATGATGAGAGAGAGAGACACGCAAACTCCAAATATACAGCAGCAGCAGGCGTCAGGGTCGGGATGGAACCCACGACTCCCTGCACACCAGGCGAGGTAGTTAACAGCCCTCCGCTGTCCGCCGTGACGGAAGTTGTTGACCTCTCGCTGCGTGCGGTCGCCTGCGGGGAGGGAGGTTCCACGTCTCGGAGAACGTCGGAGTGACGCGACCACAACAACATTCTTCATATCTCCGCGCCACCACCACCACAACCACTGTCACCACCACCACAACCACTGTCGCCACCACCGCCGCATTGCGTAACCGCGTTACGGCTGTGGCTTCCATACCCCTCTAGGGCGAAGTACGCAACCGGCACAACCTCCCAAACCACAAGGATAACGATCTGACGCTTCGGTTTGTGGGTCAACTGGGAAACTTTTTTGACACCCCCCCCCGCCTCTCTCTCGAAGTTCCGCGTCTTTTTAAAACAAATTCTTTTTTAAGAAACAGAGGCAGAATTTCTCGCTCTGTCTCGACCGATGTCTCTGAAACGACACCGACAACGTGGAGAGAGACGGTGTCTGTGAGACGACACCGACAACGTGGAGAGAGACGGTGTCTGTGAGACGACACCGACAACGTGGAGAGAGACGGTGTCTGTGAGACGACACCGACAACGTGGAGAGAGACGGTGTCTGTGAGACGACACCGACAACGTGGAGAGAGACGGTGTCTGTGAGACGACACCGACAACGTGGAGAGAGACGGTGTCTGTGAGACGACACCGACAACGTGGAGAGAGACGGTGTCTGTGAGACGACACCGACAACGTGGAGAGAGACGGTGTCTGTGAGACGACACCGACAACGTGGAGAGAGACGGTGTCTGTGAGACGACACCGACAACGTGGAGAGAGACGGTGTCTGTGAGACGACACCGACAACGTGGAGAGAGACGGTGTCTGTGAGACGACACCGACAACGTGGAGAAAGACGGTGTCTGTGAGACGACACCGACAACGTGGAGAGAGACGGTGTCTGTGAGACGACACCGACAACGTGGAGAGAGACGGTGTCTGTAAGACGACACCGACAACGTGGAGAGAGACGGTGTCTGTGAGACGACACCGACAACGTGGAGAGAGACGGTGTCTGTGAGACGACACCGACAACGTGGAGAGAGACGGTGTCTGTGAGACGACACCGACAACGTGGAGAGAGACGGTGTCTGTGAGACGACACCGACAACGTGGAGAGAGACGGTGTCTGTGAGACGACACCGACAACGTGGAGAGAGACGGTGTCTGTGAGACGACACCGACAACGTGGAGAGAGACGGTGTCTGTGAGACGACACCGACAACGTGGAGAGAGACGGTGTCTGTGAGACGACACCGACAACGTGGAGAGAGACGGTGTCTGTGAGACGACACCGACAACGTGGAGAGAGACGGTGTCTGTGAGACGACACCGACAACGTGGAGAGAGACGGTGTCTGTGAGACGACACCGACAACGTGGAGAGAGACGGTGTCTGTGAGACGACACCGACAACGTGGAGAGAGACGGTGTCTGTGAGACGACACCGACAACGTGGAGAGAGACGGTGTCTGTGAGACGACACCGACAACGTGGAGAGAGACGGTGTCTGTGAGACGACACCGACAACGTGGAGAGAGACGGTGTCTGTGAGACGACACCGACAACGTGGAGAGAGACGGTGTCTGTGAGACGACACCGACAACGTGGAGAGAGCGTGGAGAGAGACGATGACTGTGCGCGTTCGGGTCGACGACGTCGCGGTCCGACTTACGCGGCATTTAGGGGCCGTCCATAAATGACGTCACGCGATTTTGGACGATTTTTGACCCCCCCTTCCCCGCTAGTCACACGGCGTCACAAAAAGTCAGACCCCCCCCCCCTCAAATATGACGTCACAAAGCTCTGCCCCCCCCCCCAAATAAAACATGCTTCAAATCGCTTTAAACTATTGTCATTGTAGTGCGTATTGAATGTGGCGCTGCACTCTGATGTTGTAGGAGAAAACATTTATTAAAAAGTCGATTGAATCAAGTAGAAAGTGTTGTCTATATTTATTTAAAGTTGCGCATTTTTACGTGACGTCACATTTCTCAAACCCTCCCCCCACCTCGTCACACATCGTCACAAATGTCTGACCCCCGATCCCCTCGGTGCGTGACGTCATTTATGGACGGCCCCTTTCGTTTTGTTGTTGTTGCAGTAAGCAAAGCGATTGCACGGTAACGCATTCTCAGGAATGTTGATACGTTAAGGGGCCATCCATTGAGTATGTACACATGGAGGGGGGAGGGGGGGTTGA
Source organism: Lampetra planeri (assembly GCF_965212315.1). NCBI lineage: Eukaryota > Metazoa > Chordata > Hyperoartia > Petromyzontiformes > Petromyzontidae > Lampetra > Lampetra planeri. The sequence continues at coordinate 9,028,924 of NC_136142.1, forward strand.
CCCAAACGCGTGGAGCTTGAGTATGGGGGGGGGGTCTACTGACAATAGGAAACGGGGGGGGGGGGTGTGTGAAGCCTCGATAATAATTTGTAGACATTGACCTTCAACTGAGTTAGATAGTCCGGCGGTGTGGACATTATGTTTGCTTAAACACGTTAATATTAATGGAGCCCCAGTGATTAACACTGAACCCTATGGGAGCCCCAGTGATTAGCACTGAACCCTAAGGGAGCCCCAGTGATTAACACTGAACCCTAAGGGAGCCCCAGTGATTAGCACTGAACCCTAATGACCCACAGTGAATAACACTGAACCCTAAGGGAGCCCCAGTGATTAACACCGAACCTTAAGAGAGCCCCAGTGATTAACAATGAACCCTAAGGGAGCCCCAGTGATTAACACAGAACCCTAATGGAACCCCAGTGATTAACACTGAACTCTAAGGGAGCCCCAGTGATTAACACGGAGCTCTAAGGGAGCCCCAGTGATTAACACTGAACCCTAAGGGAGCCCAGTGATTAACACCGAACCCTAAGGGAGCCCCAGTGATTAACACTGAACCCTAATGGAGCCCCAGTGATTAACACTGAACCCTAATGAGCCCCAGTGATTAACACAGAACCCTAATGGAACCCCAGTGATTAACACTGAACTCTAAGGGAGCCCCAGTGATTAACACGGAGCTCTAAGGGAGCCCCAGTGATTAACACTGAACCCTAAGGGAGCCCAGTGATTAACACCGAACCCTAAGGGAGCCCCAGTGATTAACACTGAACCCTAATGGAGCCCCAGTGATTAACACTGAACCCTAATGAGCCCCAGTGAATAACACCGAACCCTAATGAGCCCCAGTGATTAACACATAACCCTAATGACCCCCAGTGATTAACACTGAACCCTAAGGGAGCCCCAGTGATTAACACCGAACCCTAATGAGCCCCAGTGATTAATACTGAACCCTAATGACCCCCAGTGATTAATACTGAACCCTAATGGAGCCCCAGTGATTAACACTGAACCCTAAAGGAGCCTCAATGATTAACACTGAACCCTAAGGGAGCCCCAGTGATTAACACTGAACCCTAATGACACCCAGTGATTAACACCGAACCCTAAGGGTGCCCCAGTGATTAAGACAGAACCCTAAGGGAGCCCCAGTGATTAACACTGAACCCTAAGGGAGCCCCAGTGATTAACACTGAACCCTAAGGGAGCCCCAGTGATTAACACAGAACCCTAAGGGAGCCCCAGTGATTAACACTGAACCCTACGGGAGCCCCAGTGATTAAGACAGAACCCTAAGGGAGCCCCAGTGTTTAACACTGCACCCTAAGGGAGCCCCAGTGATTAACAATGCACCCTAAGGGAGCCCCAGTGATTAACACTGAACCCTAAGGGAGCCCCAGTGATTAAGACGGAACCCTAAGGGAGCCCCAGTGATTAACACCAGTGATTAACACTGAACCCTAATGACACCCAGTGATTAACACTGAACCCTAAGGGAGCCCCAATGATTAACACCAGTGATTAACACTGAACCCTAATGAGCCCCAGTGATTAACACTGAACCCTAAGGGAGCCCCAGTAATTAACACTGCACCCTAATGAGCCCCAGTGATTAACACCAGTGATTAACACTGAGCCCTAATGATACCCAGTGATTAACACTGAACCCTAAGGGAGCCCCAGTGATTAACACCAGTGATTAACACTGAACCCTAATGAGCCCCAGTGATTAACACTGAACCCTAATGAGCCCCAGTGATTAACACCGCACCCTAATGAGCCCCAGTGATTAACACCGCACCCTAATGAACCCCAGTGATTAACACCAGTGATTAACACTGAGCCCTAATGATACCCAGTGATTAACACTGCACCCTAATGAGCCCCAGTGATTAACACCAGTGATTAACACTGAGCCCTAATGATACCCAGTGATTAACACCGCACCCTAATGAGCCCCAGTGATTAACACCGCACCCTAATGAGCCCCAGTGATTAACACCGCACCCTAATGAGCCCCAGTGATTAACACTGCACCCTAATGAGCCCCAGTGATTGAAGACGATGCGATTCGGGCAAAGAGGAGGCCGCGACTTCTAACCGCCTCTCGGTGGCACCGCGCGAGTGGTGGAGGGTTACGACACATTTATAAATAACGCGATCTCAACCCAAAAACGTTGATTATGAACAAATTAAATACCGGGGGACCCCCCCCCCCCATCCCGACCGCTCGCCGCACCCCCACGAGGTGCTCATCACATTCCTGCAACGACTCTTCCCTGAACTCTGGTGGCTCTTGCGCGTCACGCGGGCCGATCACGAGGCTCACGTGACCGGCCGCGTGTTTCACCGGGCCCGGGTTGCGCGTGTTTTGTTTGGGTTTTGTCTGTCGGGGGCAGCAGGAGGGTAAGGAGGATGTTGCGTGTTTGGGTTTTTTGGGGGTGTGTGCGCGCGTACGCGTGTTTGCGGTGTGTGTTGTTGTTGTTGTGGGGAGCGGTGGTGTAGCGGTTAGCGCGCTGTCCTACAAACCTGGCGACCCGGGTTCGATTCCCGTTCACGGTCAACGCCGGTGACGGTGATACTGAACCGGTCGTGGACCTCCACTAGGTCGACTCAGCCTGAAATGGGTACCTGGCGCGGTGTGTAAACATCGCCACTGGGGAGACAAAGGCGGCCGGGCGTGGTGTTGGCCACCCACCCCCTCGTGCGCCGTGCCAGCCTTCATAGGTGCTCGCTAACAGCACTTGCCCCTACTGATTGGCTGTGTCGGGTGGCGGCGGGTTTAACGACACATTTATATTGACGCGAACTCACGCAAAGCAACCTGTACTGTGGCTGTCTAGCAGTCTTCACTTGACTCTGCCGCCAAGTTTGTCGCGATTCAAAGTCCCCCCCCCACCCCCATCGTTTACACGCGGGGCAAAGTCGTCTTTATCGCTTGACACACAGATCGCTTGCCTGGAGTAAGCCCCCCCCGACCCGAGCAGCAGAATTGACCAGGTGGCCATGGGAGGGGTGGGGGGTGCGACACGTCTGTAACTCCACCTGGGCCAGCCACCGGACATCTGACAACACCACCACGCGTCTCTCTCTCACACTCTCTCTCACTCACACTCACTCTCTCACACTCACTCACTCACTCTCTCACTCACACTCTCTCACTCACACTCACTCTCTCACACTCACTCTCTCACACTCACTCTCTCACTCACACTCACTCTCTCACTCACACTCATTCTCTCACTCACACTCACTCTCTCACTCACACTCATTCTCTCACTCACACTCACACTCACTCTCTCATTCACACTCTCACTCACACTCTCTCTCACTCACACTCACTCTCTCACTCTCTCACACTCACTCACACTCACTCACACTCACTCTCTCACACTCACTCACTCACACTCTCTCTCTCTAAATCAGAATCAGACAGGATTTTATTCGCCATGAAAGTTCGCACAGACAAGGAATTTACTTTGGCAGGAAGGTGCATACATTCAACATGTAGGAATCTTAAATCTGAAATAAGTGGTGTACAAGTCTCACTATACTAAAGGTACAAAGTCTAACTAATACTCAGGGGCTAAAGTATGTAAACATTTTGAATGAAATAAAATATAAAATAGCTATAATACACAATGGTATTGGAGGCCGTACAACGACTCGATACATTCGTGACCTCCTCCAGCCACATACGCCGTCAAGTATCAGTAAGGGGCCGTCCATAAATGACGTCACGCACCTAGGGGGGGGGGGGGGGTCAGACATTTGTGACGATGTGTGACGAGAGGGAGGGGAGAGTGTTTGAGAAATGTGACGTCACATCAAAATGCGCAACTTTATCTAAATATAGACAACACTTTCTACTTAATAAAATAGACTTTTAAATAAATGTTTTCTCCTACAACATCAGAGTGCAGCGCCACATTAAATACGCACTACAATGACAATAGTTTAAAGCGATTTGAAGCATGTTTTCTTTTGGGGCGGGGGGCAGAGCTTTGTGACGTCATATTTGAGGGGGGGGTCTGACTTTTTGTGACGCCGTGTGACGAGGGGGGGGGTGGTCAAAAATCGTCCAAAATCGCGTGACGTCATTTATGGACGCCCCTAAGATATTCAGGTGGTGCATCGCTCACTGTCACCACGGTATCGGGGGGGGGGGGGGGATCACGGCGCCTTTGCCACTGTGGCATTTCAAACCCTGTGAGTCGTTGCCCTTTCGAGGTCAGGGGATTTGCGAGACACTTTGCGCAACTTAAACATCTCGGCTTTTCTCTCTCCCTGTTTAGTTACAGTAAAACCTTGCATTGCGAGCATAACTCGTTCCCGAAACGTGTTTGTAATCCAAAGGACTCGTACATCAAAGCAACTCGTACATCAGTTGTGATCACGTGACGCTCGGCGGACAACGCGTATGCACGTGCTACTCGTATTGCAAGACCTCGCTCGTTTATCAAAATAATATTTATTTAATTTTTTTGCTCGTCTTGCAAAACACTCGCAGACCAAGTTACGCGCAATCCAAGGTTTCACTGTACTCGCAAACGACTTTCTCACTTTCTTCATGACGCGGTCGGCGTCGTTAAATTATTCTCCGGCCGTCCCGTGCACACCGCCCTGAGAACGTCTGTTTAATGAGCGCTTTTTCTACATTTAAATCATCATCATCATCATTATTGTTGTTAGCTTCCGTGGTCTGTGCAAGATGCACCTGATCGGGAATCGCCTTTCCGTTACATCTAAAATGTAAAATATATTGTATTTTTGTTGTTGTTGTTGTTGTTATTTACAACTTTACCTTTCGTTCTAGATTTGAAGCTTTCGTGACTGCAATGATTCATATTCTTAGGTTTTTTCTGGTAAAGTCACGTAGGTAAAAAATTAAAATTAATAAAAGTTAAATAAAAGTAAAATAAAAATCACGACGTTTCGGAGGCAACACAAGCCTCCGTCTTCAGGTGGAACCGTCACAGCACGATTGCTGTATCAAGTAAGAGAAATTCCGAGAAAACAGTCCTCCCACCCTCAACCAGTCTATATACAAGGACAGTTTTCTTGAAATTTCTCTCACTTGATACAGCAATCGTGCTGTGACGGTTCCACCTGAAGACGGAGGCTTGTGTTGCCTCCGAAACGTCGTGATTTTTTATTTAATTTTTATTTTACTTTTATTAATTTAAATTTCTTACCTACGTGACTTTACCGAAAAAACCCAAGAAAATATTTACCTTTCGTACGCGATCCGTCACCGTTGCTAGCGCGCACGGCCTTTGCGCTCCCATCACTCTCCGCGCGGTCGCCATTCGCCCTTCTCAGCGGACGACAGCCGCCGAGGTCGTCACGGGGTCTTTCCCTCTGGCTTGACCCCCCACCCCCCACTCCCCACCCCCCGTTGCTCTGTGCCCCCCCCCCCCCCCCCCCCCCGGGGATTAGCACTGATGCCCAACTTCATTGCGTGCGGCATTGGCGCGTACGACCGAGATTGAGCGATTTGTCTTCTTGGTTCTTTCGGTAAAGTCACGTAGAAGGGAAATAATAAAATAAGAAAACATTTGATTTTGTATTATTTTATAAAAAAATATTTATGTAATAAAATAATAAAAGATTTAGGTTTATTATTTTAATAAAAATAGTCTGAATGGTCTTTTCGACAGACCTGTTCTTCACCTGAGGACGGCTGCTTGCGTTGTGGCCGAAACGTCGTGAGAATTGTATTTTATGTTTTATTTTTATTATTTTATTATTTACCTTCTACGTGACTTTACCGAAAGAACCAAGCAGATGAATCCCTGCAGTCACGAAAGAAGCTTTACATCGAAAAATTGAGCGATTTGTAAAGAGTTGACGTCGTGGACCTCGGATTACGAAGGAAATTCGTTATCCTAGAGTCCTAGACTGTCCTGGGCCACCCCGAGGTCGAGTAACCTGGTGCGGTGTTGTAGACATCGTCACTAGGGAGACAAAGGCGGTCGGGCGTGGTGCTGGCCACCCACAACTCTGATGTGTCGTACCGCCCTTAATAGGTGCTCGCTAACAGCACTCGCCCCAGCAGTCTGTTACGGGGGATCTTTGTCTGTGAGTGGTGTGTCTGCGCGTTGTTGTTTTGTGTAAACATCGGCAATGGGGAGACAAAGGTGGCCGGGAAATGGAGCGTTCGTAAGTGGAACGGTTCGTAAGTCGGAGCACGGCAATGCACTGCGTTTAAATGTCTATACGGTGAGTCGTTCTGAAATGTGTTGACGGTTCGACTAAAAAAGGGAAGTTTTCTTTGAACTCATGAATATAACGCAATCTTGTACGTTTGCATGTAACACCGTCAACAAAACATTGTGTGATAAATAAAACGTAGATAAAGTAACATGGAACAGGAAATGAAATATGTTTTGTTGTTTCCACTTGCACTGAGCTCTTGCGCTGACCGGCTTGTCGGAAGTGCCTCAATGAGTCACCACAATCACACACACACACAGCACACACACACACAGCACACACACACAGCACACACACAGCACACACACAGCATAAACACACAGCACACACACAGCACACACACACACACAGCACACACACACACAGCTCCACACACACACAGCACACACACACACAGCACACACACAGCACACACACAGCACACACACACACAGCACACACACACAGCACACACACACAGCACACACACACAGCACACGCACACAGCACACACACGCACACACAGCACACAGCACACACACGCACACACAGCACACACAGCACACACACACACAGCACACACACACAGTACACACACAGCACACACACACACAGCACACACACACAGCACACACAGACACAGCACACTCAGCACACACACACACAGGACACAGCACACACACAGCACACACACACAGCACACACACACACACACACCCACAGCACACACACACACAGCACATACACACGGCACACACACACAGCACACACACACAGCATACACACACACGGGGCACACACACAGCATACACACACACGGGGCACACACAGCGTCACACACACAGCACACACACAGCACACACACACAGCACACACACACACACACACGGGGCACACACACACAGCACACACACACACAGCCCATACACACACAGCCCATACACACACAGCACACACACACACAGCACACACACACACAGCACACACACACACAGCACACACACACACAGCACACACACACGGGGCACGCACACACACACACAGCACACACACACAGCACACACACAGCACGCACACACACAGCACACACACACAGCACACACACACAGCACACACACACACAGCACACACACACACAGCACACACACACAGCACACCACACACACACAGCACACACACACACAGCACACACAGCACACACACAGCACACACACAGCACACACACACACACACACGGGGCACACACACAGCACACACACACACACAGCACATACACACACACGGGGCACACACACACACAGCACATACACACACACACCACAGCACATACACACATACAGCACATACACACACACGGGGCACACACACACACGGGGCACACACACACAGCACACACACACAGCACATAGACACACACGGGGCACACACACGTACACACGTACACATACACAGCACACACACACAGCACATAGTGCCACATACACACACACGTACACACGTACACACACACAAGGGGCACACACACACACACGGGGAACACACACACGCGCACGCGCGGGGCACGCGCGGGGCACGCGCACGCACCGGGGCACGCGCACGCACCGGGGCACGCGCACGCACCGGGGCACGCGCACGCACCGGGGCACGCGCACGCACGCAAGACGAAGATCCCCCGTGTCGCCTCACAACGGGTTGTTCGTCCAGGTGTTGCTAGCCAGCGCCACCGATGGAATGCCGGCACGGCACAGACGGGGTGGGTGGCTAGCACCACGCCCGGCCGCCTTTGTCTCCCCCAGTGACGATGTTTACACACCGCATCAGCTACTCACTTGAGGCTGAGTCGACACACTCACTTTTACACACACACGCACTCACCTACACACTCAAAGATCCCCCATATAGCCTTAACAGACTGTTGGGACAAGTGCTGATTCGACCTAGCGGAGGCCTAGGACCGGTTCGGATAATCGTAAGCGGGAATCGAACTCGGGTCGCCGGGTTCGTAGCGCAGCACGCTAAGCGCTGCGCTACTACTCCACACACACGCACACGTACATACACACAGACACAGACACACACACACACACAAGCACACGTACATACACACAGACACACACACATACGCACACGTACATACACACAGACACACACACACACACGCACACGTACATACACACAGACACACACACACGTACATACACACATACACACAGACACACACACACGTACATACACACAGACACACACACGCACACGTACAGACACACACACGCACACACACACACACAACAACAACCGCCATTCGCCACTAAGTGGCGGTGACGTCACCACGACGCTTGTGCCAGGCCATGTGCACCCTGAGGCCACGTGAAGTGTCGAACGCCCGCTGGCAGGAGGTCACGGGGCAAACCCAGCAGGTGCCATGGGTCGACTGACCGAGATGACCGAGATGACTGGCTGATGCACCACCTGTGCCCCCTACTGTGCCAACTTGCTGTGCTTTAGCCACCCGGCGCTCCGCTCGTTGTTGTGAGCGTCGCTCCTCCGCCCTCCGTTGTTGTTGGAGGGCGACTGCCTCCAACTGCCCAGTAGCGTCCTTCACGAGCCTCCTCCACAGAGGCCGATCTTGACACCGCTGGTACCAGTCATCGGCAAGTCCACTCAGCTCCACGTCCTCCTGTACCACATCACTCCATCTCTTCTCTAGCCCGTGCCGCGCCCGTTTAGCCCCCTCGATCCGGCCGAACAAAAGCTGTTTAGGCATGCGGTGGCTGGGCATGCGGGCTACATGACTCAGCTAACGCAGCCTTGCCTGCCGGAGGAGCTCACCGATGGGACTTTGCCCTGATCTTTCATACACACACACACACGTGCACATGCGCACACACACACAAACACTCCGAGGTTGACTCATTACATCTTGTGGAGGATTGCTCCTCTAAACAAAATAGTTCCACGGTTCAGTTTGCAAGTGCGAGGTCGCGTCTTAAGTCGATGTCAAACAAAAACATTATGGAAGCTGGTTCGTAAGTGGGGGTGTTCGTAAGTGAGGGTTTTCGTAAGTGGGGGTGTTCGTAAGTGGGGGTGTTCATAAGTGAGGGTTTTCGTAAGTCGGGTGTTCGTAAGTTTGGGTGTTCGTAAGTGTGGGTGTTCGTAAGTTTGGGTGTTCGTAAGGGGGGGGTGTTCGTAAGTTTGGGTGTTCATAAGTGCAGGTGTTCGTAAGTGGGGGTGTTCGCAAGTTGGGGTGTTCGTAAGTCGATGTCCGCCTCTGTACACATGAGCGTGGTGCGTGTAAACATCAGCACTGGGGAGACAAAGACGGCTGGGCGTGGTATTGATCATCCACCCCCTCGTGTTACAAACCGGCCTTCATAAGCGCTGCTTGCTAACAGCACTTGCCCCAACAGTCTGCTGAGGCTAAACGGGAGATCTTTGTCTTTGTAATGTACGTACAGTGGTGTATTATTCCTACTGCTATTCCACTTGTGGGCCCAGAAGGAGAGAGCCTCAAGACTGCTTATCAGGAGGGTCCTGCCAGGTTTGACGTAGTCGGGGGTGGGGGGTCTTGGTGCTGCAGCCGGCTCAAGTTTTGTTCGCAAATATTGGGAAACATTAACCCAGTCTCTATGAGTCTCTGTGTGTCTCTATGTGTCTCTATGAGTCTCTGTGTGTCTCTATGAGTCTCTGTGTGTCTCTATGTGTCTCTATGAGTCTCTGTGTGTCTCTATGTGTCTCTATGAGTCTCTGTGTGTCTCTATGAGTCTCTGTGTGTCTCTATGTGTCTCTATGAGTCTCTATGAGTCTCTGTGTGTCTCTATGAGTCTCTGTGTGTCTCTATGTGTCTCTATGAGTCTCTATGAGTCTCTGTGTGTCTCTATGAGTCTCTATGAGTCTCTATGAGTCTCTATGAGTCTCTATGAGTCTCTGTGTGTCTCTATGTGTCTCTATGAGTCTCTATGAGTCTCTGTGTGTCTCTATGAGTCTCTGTGTGTCTCTATGTGTCTCTATGAGTCTCTATGAGTCTCTGTGTGTCTCTATGTGTCTCTATGAGTCTCTGTGTGTCTCTATGTGTCTCTATGAGTCTCTGTGTGTCTCTATGTGTCTCTATGAGTCTCTATGAGTCTCTATGTGTCTCTATGAGTCTCTATGAGTCTCTATGAGTCTCTATGTGTCTCTATGAGTCTCTATGTGTCTCTATGAGTCTCTATGTGTCTCTATGTGTCTCTATGAGTCTCTGTGTGTCTCTATGTGTCTCTATGAGTCTCTGTGTGTCTCTATGAGTCTCTGTGTGTCTCTATGAGTCTCTATGAGTCTCTGTGTGTCTCTATGAGTCTCTATGAGTCTCTGTGTGTCTCTATGTGTCTCTATGAGTCTCTGTGTGTCTCTATGTGTCTCTATGAGTCTCTATGAGTCTCTGTGTGTCTCTATGAGTCTCTATGAGTCTCTGTGTGTCTCTATGAGTCTCTATGAGTCTCTGTGTGTCTCTATGTGTCTCTATGAGTCTCTATGTGTCTCTATGTGTCTCTATGAGTCTCTGTGTGTCTCTATGTGTCTCTATGAGTCTCTGTGTGTCTCTATGAGTCTCTGTGTGTCTCTATGAGTCTCTATGAGTCTCTGTGTGTCTCTATGAGTCTCTATGAGTCTCTGTGTGTCTCTATGTGTCTCTATGAGTCTCTGTGTGTCTCTATGAGTCTCTATGAGTCTCTGTGTGTCTCTATGAGTCTCTATGAGTCTCTGTGTGTCTCTATGTGTCTCTGTGTGTCTCTATGTGTCTCTATGAGTCTCTATGAGTCTCTGTGTGTCTCTATGAGTCTCTGTGTGTCTCTATGTGTCTCTATGAGTCTCTATGAGTCTCTGTGTGTCTCTATGTGTCTCTATGAGTCTCTGTGTGTCTCTATGTGTCTCTATGAGACTCTGTGTGTCTCTATGTGTCTCTATGAGTCTCTATGTGTCTCTATGAGTCTCTATGAGTCTCTATGAGTCTCTATGTGTCTCTATGAGTCTCTATGTGTCTCTATGAGTCTCTATGTGTCTCTATGTGTCTCTATGAGTCTCTGTGTGTCTCTATGTGTCTCTATGAGTCTCTGTGTGTCTCTATGAGTCTCTGTGTGTCTCTATGAGTCTCTATGAGTCTCTGTGTGTCTCTATGAGTCTCTATGAGTCTCTGTGTGTCTCTATGTGTCTCTATGAGTCTCTGTGTGTCTCTATGAGTCTCTATGAGTCTCTGTGTGTCTCTATGAGTCTCTATGAGTCTCTGTGTGTCTCTATGTGTCTCTATGTGTCTCTGTGTGTCTCTATGAGTCTCTATGAGTCTCTGTGTGTCTCTATGAGTCTCTGTGTGTCTCTATGAGTCTCTATGAGTCTCTGTGTGTCTCTATGAGTCTCTATGAGTCTCTGTGTGTCTCTATGTGTCTCTATGTGTCTCTATGAGTCTCTGTGTGTCTCTATGAGTCTCTGTGTGTCTCTATGTGTCTCTATGTGTCTCTATGAGTCTCTATGTGTCTCTATGTGTCTCTATGAGTCTCTATGAGTCTCTGTGTGTCTCTATGAGTCTCTATGAGTCTCTGTGTGTCTCTATGTGTCTCTATGTGTCTCTATGAGTCTCTGTGTGTCTCTATGTGTCTCTATGTGTCTCTATGTGTCTCTATGAGTCTCTATGAGTCTCTATGAGTCTCTGTGTGTCTCTATGAGTCTCTGTGTGTCTCTATGTGTCTCTATGAGTCTCTATGTGTCTCTGTGTGTCTCTATGTGTCTCTATGAGTCTCTGTGTGTCTCTATGTGTCTCTATGTGTCTCTATGTGTCTCTATGAGTCTCTATGTGTCTCTATGAGTCTCTATGTGTCTCTATGAGTCTCTGTGTGTCTCTATGTGTCTCTATGAGTCTCTGTGTGTCTCTATGTGTCTCTATGTGTCTCTATGAGTCTCTATGTGTCTCTATGAGTCTCTATGTGTCTCTATGAGTCTCTATGAGTCTCTGTGTGTCTCTATGAGTCTCTATGAGTCTCTATGAGTCTCTATGTGTCTCTATGAGTCTCTATGAGTCTCTGTGAGTCTCTGTGTGTCTCTATGTGTCTCTATGAGTCTCTGTGTGTCTCTATGTGTCTCTATGAGTCTCTGTGTGTCTCTATGTGTCTCTATGAGTCTCTATGTGTCTCTATGAGTCTCTATGTGTCTCTATGTGTCTCTATGAGTCTCTGTGAGTCTCTATGTGTCTCTGTGAGTCTCTGTGTGTCTCTATGTGTCTCTATGAGTCTCTGTGTGTCTCTATGTGTCTCTATGAGTCTCTATGTGTCTCTATGTGTCTCTATGGATCTCTGTGAGTCTCTATGTATCTATGTGAGTCCCTATGTGTCTCTATGTGTCTCTATGAGTCTCTGTGAGTCTCTATGAATCTCTGTGAGTTTCTATATGAGTCTCTATGAGTCTCTATGAATCTCTGTGTGTCTCTATGAATCTCTGTGAGTTTCTATATGAGTCTCTATGTGTCTCTGTGAATCTCTGTGTGTCTCTATGAGTCTCTGTGTGTCTCTATGAGTCTCTATGAGTCTCTGTGTGTCTCTATGTGTCTCTATGAGTCTCTGTGTGTCTCTATGAGTCTCTATGAGTCTCTGTGTGTCTCTATGTGTCTCTATGAGTCTCTATGTGTCTCTATGAGTCTCTATGAGTCTCTGTGTGTCTCTATGTGTCTCTATGAGTCTCTGTGTGTCTCTATGAGTCTCTATGAGTCTCTGTGTGTCTCTATGTGTCTCTATGAGTCTCTATGTGTCTCTATGAGTCTCTATGAGTCTCTGTGTGTCTCTATGTGTCTCTATGAGTCTCTATGTGTCTCTATGAGTCTCTATGAGTCTCTGTGTGTCTCTATGTGTCTCTATGAGTCTCTGTGTGTCTCTATGAGTCTCTATGAGTCTCTGTGTGTCTCTATGTGTCTCTATGAGTCTCTATGTGTCTCTATGAGTCTCTATGTGTCTCTATGAGTCTCTATGTGTCTCTATGAGTCTCTATGAGTCTCTGTGTGTCTCTATGTGTCTCTATGAGTCTCTATGTGTCTCTATGAGTCTCTATGTGTCTCTATGTGTCTCTATGAGTCTCTGTGTGTCTCTATGTGTCTCTATGAGTCTCTATGTGTCTCTATGAGTCTATATGTGTCTCTATGTGTCTCTATGAGTCTCTGTGAGTCTCTATGTGTCTCTGTGAGTCTCTATGTGTCTCTATGAGTCTCTGTGAGTCTCTATGTGTCTCTATGAATCTCTATGAGTCTCTGTGTGTCTCTATGTGTCTCTATGAGTCTCTATGTGTCTCTATGAGTCTCTATGTGTCTCTATGTGTCTCTATGAGCCTCTGTGAGTCTCTATGTGTCTCTGTGAGTCTCTATGTGTCTCTATGTGTCTCTATGGATCTCTGTGAGTCTCTATGTATCTATGTGAGTCCCTATGTGTCTCTATGTGTCTCTATGAATCTCTGTGAGTCTCTATGTATCTATGTGTCTCTATGAATCTCTGTGAGTTTCTATATGAGTCTCTATGAGTCTCTATGAATCTCTGTGTGTCTCTATGAATCTCTGTGAGTTTCTATATGAGTCTCTATGTGTCTCTGTGAATCTCTGTGTGTCTCTATGCATCTCTGTGAGTCTCTATGAGTCTCTATGAGTCTCTGTGAGTCTCTATGTGTCTCTCTGTGTCTCTGTGAGTCTCTGTGAGTCTCTATGAATCTCTGTGTGTCTCTATGAATCTCTACGAGTCTCTGTGAATCCCTGTGAGTCTCTATGAGTCTCTATGTGTCTCTGTGAATCTCTGTGAATCTCTGTGAGTCTCTATGAATCTCTGTGTGTCTCTATGAATCTCTATGTGTCTCTGTGAGTCTATATGTGTCTCTATGAATCTCTATGTGTCTCTGTGAGTATCTGTGTGTCTCTATGAATCTCTATGTGTCTCTGTGAGTCTATATGTGTCTCTATGAATCTCTATGTGTCTCTATGAATCTCTGTGTGTCTCTATGAATCTCTATGTGGCTCTGTGAGTCTCTATGTGTCTCTGTGTGTCTCTATGAATCTCTACGAGTCACCACCACCACCACCACGTTTGGGCAGAGCGCATCGCCCCGCGGGCTTCGTCTGACCACGTGAGCAGCAGGTGACATTGCGGAGGGCTGAAATCCCCACGCGCCCGTGACGAGGCCCACCAGGAGTGAGATCTTCCGAGACATTCCTGCAGGAAGCGAACCGCAGCAGCGGCGTAGAGCCGGTCAGCGTGCCGCGTGATGCGACATCCATCGAGAATTGCTCGAGCTCTCACACCACCGTGTCACCTGGACAGAGTTTTGTTGTTGTTGTTGTAGT
>NC_136142.1:9045959-9086007 GCF_965212315.1 Lampetra planeri
ACCTATTTATTTATTAATATATATCAAACCTTATTTATTTGTTACGAGCAGGAAGTAGCAGGTATGGCCTGGGGGAAAATGTATTTCAAAACTTCTCTTAAGAATCTAACATATAAACTCGATTCGAAGCTTTCGTGACTGCAGGAATTATTCTTGGGTTCTTTCGGTAAAGTCACGTAGAAAATAAATTAAATAAATAATAATAGAATACGACGTTTCTATTGCAACACAAGCAACCATCATCAGGTACAAATTAATGAGAAAACAAACCTAGTAAGCCTTTTGGCGTCCTCTGGTCTAACACCGTTTGAGACGAGGCTCAAGAGAAATCTGTCTCTGGTGTGGACCAATCAGTTTCAAGGACAATGCAAATGTTATCAGAGTGTGTTTTTTGTTTCCATTTTGACCACAAGCATTGTGGTTAATGCAGTTTGGATTCCTTGTAAAATGTTTCAGTTTGGTATTTTAACAACGTAACACCTGCTTTGTTGCCAGGAGAAAAACGTATTCTCAAAGTAAACTTATAAATAGAATGCAACACAGTGCCATGGCCGCCTGTCACGCGCGCAGTGGAAACTGTTGCAGATGAAAAAAAACCCTCAATGTTGCAACAAGGTCTGAACAGCGATTGCTAAACACGCACTCACACCACAGCTGATGCGGTGTGTAAAACATCGCCACTCGGGGGAGACAAAGGCGACCGGGCGTAGTGCTGGCACACCCACCCCGTCTGTGCCGTTCTGGCATTCATAGCTGCCGGCTAGCAGCACTTGCCCCAACAGTCTGTTGCAGGCTACACGGGGGATCTTTGTCTTTGTTATGAGCGGTGGACAGAGACGACGAACCCGGCGAGTTCACTGCTAGGGTCACACAGCGCGTCAACAACAACAACAACAATGTGTTCAGGTGACACGGTGGTGTGGGGATCTTGAAACCTTCGCGAGAAATTCTCGATGGATGCTACATCACGCGGCACGCTGACCCACCTAGACCGCTGGTTGCGTTTCGCTTTGTGCGGCAAAGTTGGGGCGGCGTTTGGTGGTGGGGGGTCACGGGCGCGTGGAGTTTTAGAGACGCCAACAACGTCACCTGCTCCCCACGTAGCCACACAAAGCCCTTCAAGTTCAAGTTCATTGATGAGGTGAAGAGCCCTGTGAGCCATTTGGCTCTTGAATCGGGTGCAACCGCAACCAACAAAAACACATGAACAAAAAACATCTTAAAGTGAATATGTGACTGAGTGCAAACATAAAATCCAAGAAAAGACAGCAAAATATTGCAGAAAAAAATCACCGTACACCAACGCTGTGTGCAAACATCCCAGTGGGATGCAAGTCAAACAACCAACTCGGGACGATGCGCTCTGCCCAAACGTGGTGGTGGTGGTGATGATGGGTCATAATCGGGCCCCCCACCCCACCCACCCCGTACAGATGGAATAAACAGAGGGAGAATTTGCCCACTTACTCTACTGCCTCCTCCTCCTTCTGGTACAGCCGTGGGGAATTCGCTCGAATTCCCCACAGGAGCTGTTCAAGTTCATGTATTAGGTATAGCCATGTGAGCCATTCGGCTCTTGAATCGGGTGCAACCGCAACAAACAAAAAACAAAAACACGAACAAAAAACTTTTTAAAGTGAATATGTGACTGAGTGCAAACAGAAAATCCAAGAAAAGACGGCAAAATATTGCAGGAAAAATCGCCGTACACCAACACTGTGTGCAAAAATCCCAGTGGGATGCAAGTCAAACAACAACAACAACTATCTCCTTTACCAGTGGCAAAATATAGTAATAGGTTTTTACCCTTTCAACTGGTACAAAAACTGACACCTTTATACAAGGCATCATGTTTGCAATAACCACAACACAAGCAGTCAAAATGCAAACAAAAATAAAACTTTTGTCGTCATCTGGTCCAACACCAATGGAGACTAGGCTCTAAAAAAGCTGTCTCGGGTGTGGACCAATCAACTTCAAGGACAGTGCATATCATTATCATCATCAGAGTTGTTTCTTTTTGTTTGCATTTTGACTGCTTGTGTTGTGGTTATTGCAAACATGATGCCTTGTATAAATGTGTCAGTTTTTGTACCAGTTGAAAGGGTAAAAACCTACTACTATAACAACAACAACAACCACAAGACAACTTAGATGAAGGCTGCGGGGCCTGTGGGGGCTGTAGCGGGGTCAAGATCGCGGCGTGAATATCGCACAGGGCGTCAGCGACCACTGCGTGACCGCTCCCCCCATTCAAACGCGTCCCCACGTGGGTCCCAGCTGACTCACTCACTGCGTGAGCCCGACGTAAACATCACCCGATCCGCAAGACCCCGCTGACGTGGCCAATCACGGCAGCGCACTCCCCCAGGAAGCCGGGAGCCTCCTCCACCACCACCGGACCCCTCGGCGTCTCGGCGCCGCTCCGACCGTGTGGGGGGGGGGTGAGGGGGAAGCCCCTCGCCCTCCTTAGAGACCCGCAGAGGCACAGGAAGCCCCCACAGGAGACCCACATACCCATAGACACCCACAGAGACCCAGAGAGACTCATAGAGACCCATGGAGACCAACATACCCATAGACACCCACAGAGACCCAGAGAGACTCATAGAGACCCATAGAGACCAACATACCCATAGACACCCACAGAGACCCAGAGAGACTCATAGAGACCCATAGAGACCCATAGAGACCCACATACCCATAGAGACCCACAGAGGTCTCGAGATACCCACAGAGACCCACATACCCATAGACACCCACAGAGGTCTAGAGATACCCACAGAGACCCATAGAGACCCATAGAGACCAACATACCCATAGACACCCACAGAGGTCTAGAGATACCCACAGAGACCCACATACCCATAGACACCCACAGAGGCGCAGAGAGACTCACAGAGACCCATAGAGACCCACATACCCATAGACACCCACAGAGGTCTAGAGATACCCACAGAGACCCATAGAGACCCACATACTCATAGACACCCACAGAGACCCATAGAGACTCACAGAGACCCATAGAGACCCACATACCCATAGAGACCAACATATCCAGAGACACCCACAGAGACCCATAGAGACCCATAGAGACCCACAGAGACACATAGAGACCAACATACCCATAGACACCCACAGAGACCCATAGAGACCCATAGACACCCACAGAGGTCTAGAGATACCCACAGAGACCCATAGAGACCCATAGAGACCCACAGAGACCCATTGAGACCAACATACCCATAGACACCCACAGAGACCCATAGAGACCCATAGACACCCACAGAGGTCTAGAGATACCCACAGAGACCCATAGAGACCCATAGAGACCCACAGAGACCCATAGAGACCAAAATACCCATAGACACCCACAGAGGTCTAGAGATACCCACAGAGACCCATAGAGACCCACGGAGACCCACATACCCATAGAGACCCACGGGAGATCCACATACCCAGATAAACTCACAGAGACCCATAGAGACCCATAGAGACCCACATACCCATAGAGACCCATAGAGACCCACAAAGACCCAGATAAACTCACAGAGACCCATAGAGACCCATAGAAATCCACATACCTATAGACACCCACAGAGACCGATAGAGCCACACAGAGACTCACATACTCATAGAGAACCACAGAGACCCGTAAAGACCCTCAGATACCCATAGAGACCGACATACCCCTATAGCCTCACAGGGATCAACAGAGACCCATATAGACCCATGTAGTCTACGGGTAACTGTGTGAGTCTATGGTTCTCTGTGTGAGTCTATGGGTCTCTGTGTGAGTATATGGGTCTGTGTGAGTCTATGGGTCTCTGTGTGAGTCTATGGGTCTGTGTGAGTCTATGGTTCTCTGTGTGAGTCTATGGGTCTCTGTGTGAGTCTATGGGTCTGTGTGAGTCTATGGTTCTCTGTTTGAGTCTATAGGTCTATATGTGTGTCTATGGGTCTGTGTGAGTCTATGGTTCTCTGTTTGAGTCTATGGGTCTCTATGTGTGTCTATGGGTCTGTGTGAGTCTATGGGTTTCTGTGTGTGTATAACTCTCTGTGTGAGTCTATGGGTCTTTGTGTGAGTCTATGGGTATCTGTGTGATGAGTCTATGGGTCTTTGTGTGAGTTTATGGATATCTGTGTGTGTCTATGGGTCTCTGTGTGATGAGTCTATGGGTCTCTGTGTGATGAGTCTATGGGTCTCTATGTGTGTCTATGGGTCTCTGTGTGAGTCTATGGGTCTCTGTGTGAGTCTATGGGTCTCTATGTGAGTCTATGGGTCTCTATGTGAGTCTATGGGTCTCTGTGTGAGTCTATGGGTCTCTGTGTGATGAGTCTATGGGTCTCTGTGTGATGAGTCTATGGGTTTCTATGTGTGTCTATGGGTCTCTGTGTGAGTCTATGGGTCTCTGTGTGAGTCTATGGGTCTCTGTGTGAGTCTATGGGTCTCTATCTGTGTCTATGGGTCTCTGTGTGAGTCTATGGGTCTCTGTGTGAGTCTATGGGTCTCTGTGTGTGTCTATGTGTCTCTGTGTGAGTCTATGGGTCTCTGTGTGAGTCTATGGGTCTCTGTGTGAGTCTATGGGTCTCTATGTGAGTCCATGGGTCTCTGTGTGAGTCTATGGGTCTCTGTGTGATGAGTCTATGGGTCTCTGTGTGATGAGTCTATGGGTCTCTATGTGTGTCTATGGGTCTCTGTGTGAGTCTATGGGTCTCTGTGTGAGTCTATGGGTCTCTATGTGAGTCCATGGGTCTCTGTGTGAGTCTATGGGTCTCTGTGTGAGTCTATGGGTCTCTATGTGTGTCTATGGGTCTCTGTGTGAGTCTATGGGTCTCTGTGTGAGTCTATGGGTCTCTGTGTGTGTCTATGTGTCTCTGTGTGAGTCTATGGGTCTCTGTGTCAGTCTATGTGTCTCTATGTGAGTCTATGGGTCTTTGTGTGAGTCTATGGGTCTCTGTGTGAGTCTATGGGTCTCTGTGTATGTCTATGGGTCTCTGTGTGAGTCTATGGGTCTCTATGTGTGTCTATGGGTCTCTGTGTGAGTCTATGGGTCTCTGTGTGAGTCTATGGGTCTCTGTGTGAGTCTATGGGTCTCTGTGTGAGTCTATGGGTCTCTGTGTGATGAGTATATGGGTCTCTGTGTGAGTCTATGGGTCTCTATGTGTGTCTATGGGTCTCTGTGTGAGTCTATGGGTCTCTGTGTGAGTCTATGGGTCTCTGTGTGAGTCTATGGGGGATCTGTGTGAGTATATGGGTCTCTGTGTGAGTCTATGGGTCTCTGTGTGAGTCTATGGGTCTCTGTGTGAGTCTATGTGTCTCTGTGTGAGTCTATGGGTCTCTGTGTCAGTCTATGGGTCTCTATGTATGTGAGTCTATGGGTCTTTGTGTGAGTCTATGGGTCTCTGTGTGAGTCTATGGGTCTCTGTGTGTGTCTATGGGTCTCTGTGTGAGTCTATGGGTCTCTGTGTCAGTCTATGGGTCTCTATGTGAGTCTATGGTTCTCTGTGTGATGAGTCTATGGGTCTCTGTGTGAGTCTATGGGTCTCTGTGTGAGTCTATGGGTCTCTGTGTGAGTCTATGGGTCTCTGTGTGTGAGTCTATGGGTCTCTGTGTGAGTCTATGGGTCTCTGTGTGAGTGCTCGGTGCTGCAGCGCCCTCTGGTGGCTGCACTGCCCCTGTGCCAGGGGTCCGGGCGGTTGAGGAGGTGAGGGTTGGTGGATCGTGTCGAAATGGAACTTCCCAGGACCGCGAGTTGGCTTGCGGGAATGTCAGTGCAGCAAGCGGATTATTGAATCAATCCGTGCGGAGATGTGAGATTGTCTCTCCCCTCGTGCGGAGCGTTCTGCCTTTTCTCACGTGGCAGCACCCTCCGGCCAACGAGTCTTGAGACTCAGCGAGGCTCTCCTGACTTAGAGAACCATCGACTCACATAGAGACCCGTAGACTCACACATAGAGGCACTCACATAGAGACCCATAGACTCACACAGATATATATTCACAAAATACCCATCGACCCATAGTGATCCACAGACTCACATAGAAACCCAGAGACTCACATAGAGACCCATACCCTCACATAGAGACATACTCACACGTACCCATAGACTCACACAAATACCTATGGACTCACAGAGATACCCATAGCCACACACAGAGACAGAACCATGAACTCCGGGATGCAAAGACCCCCGTGCAGCCTTACTAGACTGTTGGGGCAAGTGCTGTTAGCGAGCAGCACCTATGGAGGTCGGCACGGGCACACGAGGGGGTGGGTGGTCAGAAACCACGCCCGGCCGCCTTTGTCTCCCCAGTGGCGATGGTTACACACCGCACCGGGTACTCATTTTGAGGCTGAGTCGACCTAGGGGCGGAGGTCCAGGACCCGTTCAGATGCTCGTCACCGCTGTTGGCCTCGAGCCGGGAATCGAACTCGGGTTGGCGTGACAAGCACGAGCCCGGAGCGCAGCCCTGCAATTCCGTGCCGCCGTGGATGCTGCCAGAAGGGTCCCCCACCCCCAAACACCGGCTGGCTCGACTCGCCTTGCTGATGGGATGTGTCAAAAAGAAACTCGCGGAGAACTTTCGAGACCCACCACCATAGGAGACCCACCACCAGAGGAGACCCACCCATCAAGCAGCCGCCCGATTCGCGAATTCCGCTAGGGGGCGATGCAGCTACGCGAAAGGAGCGCAGAGCGTTGCGAGTCACCTCCAGGGTGCCTATGAGTGGGCGGTTGGGGAGGGGGGGGGCATTACCGGCGTAAGGCACTACCACTAGATTGCAAAGTAGGTCCGTGCGTAACGGGGATATGTTAGAGGCGTTCTTCGCTATTGCTGCTGAGGTTGAAGGGGTGTTCACACGCAGGAGGCTTTCGCGGCCAATCTCAGCCATAATAGAAGCTGCTTTTGGGTGAGATCGCGTGAATATCAATGCGTCGTTAAACCCGCCACCACCCGACACAGCCAATTGGTGAGGTTTGTCACGTAAACGTAACTTGCCAATTCGTCACTAGTACAGCCACACCGGTTGTGTGTTGGAGGGCAAATCCACAACGTTTACAATCTGAGCGTACGACGTTTCGCAGGTAATTACAACCGGCATCATCAGGCGACGGGTTGAACGGCACATTTATATTCCCGTTGATTTAACCCAGAAAAAAACCCCAACCTGTGCTGTGGTTGACGGGGGTCTTGTTTAGAGCCGCGTGCTGGAAAGCGGAGCACATACAGAGACTCCATTCTCCCACTCTCACGGTGGTGGTGGTGGTTGTGCGGGCCGTGCTGTGGTGGTGGTGGTGGTTGTATAATGGTTGTTGGGTTGTGGCTTTGGGGGTGTGGAGGAGGTTAGGGGGCGGTGTGGTGGTGTGGTGGAGGCGTGGGTTGTGGTGTCGGGGTGGAGGTGTTGGTTGTGGTGTCGGGGGTAGAGGTGGGGGATGTGGTTTTGAGGTGTGGTGGAGGTATGGTGGAGGTGAGGGTTGTGGTTTGGGGAGGTGTGGTGGAGGTGTGGTGGAGGTGAACGTTGTGGTGTGGGAGTGTGGGGGAGGTGGGGGTTGTAGTGTCGGGGTGGAGGTGAGGGTTGTGGTTTGGGAGGTGTGGTGGAGGTGAACGTTGTGGTGTGGGAGTGTGGTGGAGGTGGGGGGTTGTAGTGTCGGGGTGGAGGTGAGGGTTGTGGTTTGGGAGGTGTGGTGGAGGTGTGGTGGAGGTGAGGGCTGTGGTTTGTGAGTGTGAATGAGGTGGGGGGGGGGGGTGTGGTGGAGGTGTGGTGGAGGTGTGGTGGAGGTGGGGGTTGTGGTGTCGGGGTGGAGATGTGGTGGAGGTGAGGGTTGTGGTGGAGGTAGGGGTTGTGGTGGAGGTGGGGGTTGTGGTGGAGGTGTGGTGGAGGTGAGGATTGTGGTGGAGGTGTGGGTGGAGGTGGGGGTTGTGGTGGAGGTGTGGTGGAGGTAGGGGTTGTGGTGGAGCTGTGGTGGGGGTTGTGGTGTCGGGGTGGAGGTGGGGGTTGTGGTGTCGGGGTGGAGGTGAGGGTTGTGTTGGAGGTGTGGTGGAGGTGTGGTGGAGGTGAGGATTGTGGTGGAGGTGTGGTGGAGGTGGGGGTTGTGGTGGAGGTGTGGTGGAGGTGAGGGTTGTGGTGGAGGTGAGGGTTGTGGTGGAGGTGAGGGTTGTGGTGTCGGGGTGGAGGTGGGGGTTGTGGTGTGGGGGGGGCTGCTCGAGGTTCAGCTGTTGGCTGTGGGATCCGCGGGCTCACGGGAAATGAGCTGTCAGCGCCGATTACAGAGAGAGGCGTCAGGGGAGCGAGACGAGACAGACACTCACATTTACACACACACACAAACACACAAACACACACAAACACACACACACAAATATATACAAGTACAGACACTCACATTTACAAACACACACACACACACAAACACACACAAACACACACACTCACAAATATATACAAAGACAGACACTCACATTCACACACACAAACACACATAAACACACACAAACACACACACTCACAAATATATACAAATACAGACACTCAAATTTACACACACACACACAAACACACACATACACACAAAACACACACTCACAAATATATACAAATACAGACACTCACATTTACACACACACACACAAACACACACACAAACACACACACTCACACACTCACAAATATATACAAATACAGACACTCACATTTACACACACACACACATACAAACACACACACACAAACACACACACTCACAAATATATACAAATACAGACACTCACATTTACACACACACACAAACACACACAAACACACACACACTCACAAATATATACAAATACAGACACTCACATTTACACAAAGATCCCCCGTATAGCCTTAACAGACTGTAGGGGCAAGTGCTGTTAGCGAGCACCTATGAAGGCCGAACGGCACACGAGGGGGTGGGTGGCAAGCACCACGCACGACCGCCTTTGTCTCTCCAGTGGCGATGTTTACACACCGCACCAGGTACTCATTTAAGGCTGAGTCGACCTAGGGGAGGCCCAGGACCGATTCAGATAATCGTCACTGGTGTTGGCCGTGAGCGGGAAGCGAACCCGGGTCGCCAGGTTCATAGCGCAGCGCGCTAACCGCTGCACCACCGCTCCCCACATTTACACACACACGCGTACACACACACACAAATATATACAAAGACAGACACTCACAGTTACACACACACAAACACACACTCACACACAAACACACATACACTCACAAATATATACAAAGACACACACACAAACACACACGCACTCACAAATATATACAAAGACAAACACTCACATTTACACACACACACAAACTCACACAAACATACACACTCACAAATAAACACAAAAACAGACACTCACAGTTACACACACACACAAACACACACACACACAAACATACACACTCACAAAAATATATACAAAGACAAACACACGAACATACGCACTCACTAATACATATACAAATATAAATACACACTCACTAACATAGACAAAGACAAACACACACTCACACACACACAAACACACACACAAACACACACACTCACGTACATACACACTCACTAACACAGACAAAGACAAACACACACACACAAACACAAACACACACACAAACACACACACAAACACACACACAAACACACACACAAACACACACACACAAACACACACACAAACACACACACAAACACACACACAAACACACACACAAACATACACACTCACTAACATAGACAAAGACAAACACACACACACAAACACACACACAAACACACACACAAACATACACACAAACACACACACAAACACACACACAAACACACACACACAAACACACACACACAAACACACACACAAACACACACACAAACACACACACAAACACACACACACAAACACACACACAAACACACACACAAACATACACACAAACATACACACTCTCACAACGATCTCTCGCCTCAACAGACTGTTGGGGCAAGTGCCGTCAGTGAGTAGCACCTAAATAGTGCGGCACTGTGGCACACGAGGGGGTGGGTAGCCAACACCACGCCCGGCCGCCTTTGTCTCCCCAGTGGCGATGTTCACTACACACCGCACCAGGTGCATCGTTTGAGTCGACGCCCATGACCGGTTCACGTAATCGCCAGTGGCGTTGTCCACCCCTCACCCCATTCACACTCCCACCCTTACCCCCTACCCACGGCAAGAAGCGACCGCCCCGGGCCCCGCGCTTTGGGGGGGGGGGGGGGGGGTGAAGGCGTGCTCCGCAACCACCCATGGACCACCATGCCTCCACTCTTACCCCCCACCCCACCACTACTATCCACACTCCCACCCACCACAACAACCACGAAACGGCGGGTGACGTCACCACGGCGCTTGTGCCAGGCTAGGTGCACTCTGAGGCCATGTGGAAGGCTCGCTGCTGGCAGGAGGTTACGGGACAGACCCCAACCAAGGTGCCATGGGTTGATGGACTGAGATGACTGGGAGATGCACCACCAGCTCCCCGACTGCGTCAACCTGCTGTGTTTTATCCGCCGGGCGCTCCGCTCGTTGTTGTGAGCGCCGTTCCTCCGCCTTCCGCTGTTGCTGGAGGGCGACTGCCTCCAAACTGCCCAGCAGCGGCAGCAGCAGCAGCAGCGGTCCTTCACGAGCCTCCTCCTCCTCCGCAGAGGCCGATCTTGACACCGCTTGAAGTGGTCATCGGCAAGTCCACTCAGCTCCACGTCCTCCCCATCAGCTCCATCTCCTCTACGAGCCCGTGCCGCGCCCGTTTAGCAATCCCCCCCTCCCTCCACTCCCCCCCTCCCCCTCGCTCCCCCTTCCCTCCCTCCCTCCTCCCTCCCTCCCCCCTCCCTCCCCCCTCCCCCTCCCTCCCTCCCTCCCCTCCCTCCACCTCCCTTCCGCCTCGAGTGCGTGGGAGTGCGGTAGTGAGGAGCGGTGGCGCAGCAGTGGGGCGCCTGGCTGCGCTACGAACCCGGCGGACCCGGGGTTCGACTCCCGCTCACGGCCACCAAGACCGCCGACGATTGTCTTGAACCGGTACCTGGGCCTCCCCTAGGTCTACTCGGCCTCCAATGAGTACGTGGTTGCGGTGTGTAAGTTAAACATCGCCACTGGGGAGACAAAGGCGGCCGGGCGTGGTGCTGGCCACCCACCCCCTCGTGTGCCGGGCCGGCCTTCATAGGTGGTCGCTCACAGCGCTTGCTCCTAGCGGCGTTGACACACGTCACGAGGTACAATCCTTGTTTCAGGCTGAGTCGACCTAGGGGAGGCCCAAGACCGGCTTAGGTATTCGCCACCGTTCACCACCACCACTCACCACTACTCACCATCACTCACCACCACTCACCACCACTACTCACCTTCACCACTACTCACCATCACTCACCACCACTCACCACCACTACTCACCTTCACCACTACTCACCATCACCACTCACCACCCACCGCTCACCACTACTCACCATCACCACTCACCATCACCACTCACCACCACTCACCAATCACCATTACTCACCACCACTACTCACCATCACCACTACTCACCATCACCACTCACCACCACTCACAACTACTCACCACCGCTCACCACTATTCACCATCACCACTACTCACCATCACCACTACTCACCACTACTCACCATCACCACTCACCACCACTCACCACTACTCACCACCGCTCACACTACTCGCCATCACCACTACTCACCACTCACCACTACTCACCACCACCACTCACCACCACCACTAACCACTAACTCACCATCACCACTCACCACCACCAATCACCACTACTCACCACCGCTCACCACTACTCACCACTACTCACCATAATCACTCACCACAACTCACCACCGCTACTAACCACCACTCACCACTACTCACCATCACCACCTTTAGTCACCACTACTCACCACCACTCACCACCACGCACAACTCACCACGACTCACTACTACCACCACCCCCGATCACCACTCACCACCACTCACCACCACTCACCACCAATATCACTCACTACCACGACTACAAAGACAGAGATCTCCCGGGGTAGCCCTTAACAGACTGTTGGGGCAAGTGCTGTAAGCGAGCAGCACCTATGCAGGCCGGGGCACTGTGGCACACGAGGTGGTGGGTGGCCAGCACCACGCTCAGCCGCCCTTTGTCTCCCTATGGCGATGTTTACACACCGCTCCAGGTACTCATTTGAGGCTGAGTCGACCTAGGGGAGGCCCAGGACCGGTTCAGATAACCGTCACCGGTGTGGCCGTGAACGGGAATCGAAATCAGGCCGCCGGGTTCGTAGCGCAGCGTAGCGCTACCCGCTGCACTACCGCCACCAACCACCACTCACCATTTCACCCCCACCACTTACCACCAACCACTCACCACCACCACCACTCACCACCACCACCACTCACCACCACCACCACTCACCACGACCACCACTCACCACCACTCACCACCACCACCTCACCACCACCACCACCACTCACCACCACCACCACCACCACTCACCACCACTCACCACCACCACTCACCGCAAATCTTCACCATCACACCACGCCCTTCCTCTGTCCACCCGGGCCAGAGTCTCAAGATTCCGTCCTCAGTAGGGGGGTGGCGACTCAAAACTCCGCACAGATCGAGTCAAGAATCCATTGCCGTTAGACGCAAGATAATCCCACCAGCGCGCTCACAGGTCCGCTGTGCGTTTGCGATGTGCACCGTGGGACGTGGAGATAGACGTGTTTGTGTGTGTGTGTCTTTGTCTTTGTGCGGGGCTCGGTATTGTAACCAGACGATGTTTCGTTTCACCCACCCACCCAAACACCCACCCACCATTCACACACACTCACTCACCCACTCACTCACCCACCCAAACACCCACCTACTCATTCACACACTCACTCACTCACCCACACATTCACGCACTCACTCACCCAACCACTCACCCACGCACATACCCGCCCCATTCACCTACTCACCCACCCACTCACTCACCCATTAATTCACCTACCCACTTACCCACACACTCATACCCCCACCCACCCACTCACCCACCTACCCACTCAACCACTGGTGCAAACACTCATGCACTCACTCACCCACTCATTCACCCACTCACTCACCCAACCACTCACCCACACACTTACGCACCCATTCACCAATTCACCCACCCACTCACTCACCCATTAATTCACCTACCCACTCACTCACACACTCATAACCCCACCCAGGCACTCACCCACCTACAAACTCACCAACCCACCAATTCACCAAAAAACTTACTCACCCACCGAGTCACCCACCCACTCACCCATTCACACACCCACTTACTCACCCACCTACTCACCCACCCACTCACTTCCTCACCCAACTACTCACCCACCCGCTCACCCACTAACCCACCCACTTACTCACCCACCCACTCACCCCATTCACCCACCCACCCGCTCACCCACCCATCCACTCACCCATTCACACACCCACACACCCACCCACCCACCCGCTCACCCACCCACCCACTCACCCATTCACACACCCACTCACCCACCCACCCACCAATCTGCTATCATCACAACCTTGCAGCTCAATGCAGATAAACTGCGCTGTTTGTTGCTGGCCGCTTAACGCTTGGAGCGTTGGGCCCGAGCGCTCCTCCTCCCCTCCCCCGAACCCCGCCCCTCCACGTGGAGGGTGGGGGCCCGGTGGGGGTGCTGGGGAGGGTGAGGGGGGGGGGCGAGGTGGGGGCGGGGGGTGATGCGGTGACAGCTCTCGTTAACGTGCTGGCGGGTACCCTAATTGACGAGCGCTCGGCGTCATGAGGGAGAGGGGGAGGGGGGGAGGGGGGGAGAGGGGGAGAGGGGGGAGGGAGGGGGGGGAGGGGGGGAGGGAGGGGGGAGGGAGGGGGGAGAGGGGGAGGGAGATGCGGCGCACTTTGTTGCGGAAACATGCGTCAGGCGAGACGAGAGACAAACAACAAAGCTCCCCCGTGTAGCCTGTAACAGGCTGCTGGGGCAAGTGCTGTCGACGAGCAGCGCCTATCAAGTCCGGCAGGGCGCACGAGGGGGTGGCTGGCCGGCACGCCAGGCCCGGCCGCCTTTGTCTCCCCAGCGCCGTGGTTGAGTAACAACCCGCAACCGGGTACTCGTTCGAGACTGAATCGTCGACCGAGGAGCGGTTCAGGGGATCGCCACCCGTGTGGGTGGCCGTGAGAGGCAATCGAACTCGGGGGGCCGGGTCCGTGTCGCGGTGCGCTCACCAAAGTGTGGGAGACGCCGCATGCAACCACGTGACCACACGGAGACAGACCACGTGACCACACGGAGACAAACCACGTGACCACACGGAGACAAACCACGTGACCACACGGAGACAAACCACGTGTCCACACGGAGACAAACCACGTGACCACACGGAGACAGACCACGTGACCACACGGAGACAGACCACGTGACCACACGGAAACAGACCACGTGTCCACACGGAGACAAACCACGTGACCACACGGAGACAAACCACGTGACCACACGGAGACAGACCACGTGACCACACGGAGACAGACCACGTGACCACACGGAGACAGACCACGTGACCCACACGGAGACAAACCACGTGTCCACACGGAGACAGACCACGTGTCCACACGGAGACAGACCACGTGACCACATGGAGACAGACCACGTGACCACACGGATACAGATCACGTGACCACACGGACACAGACCACGTGACCACACGGAGACAAACCACGTGACCACACGGACACAGACCACGTGACCACACGGAGACAGACCACGTGACCACACGGAGACAGACCACGTGTCCACATGGAGACAGACCACGTGACCACATGGAGACAGACCACGTGACCACACGGAGACAGACCACGTGTCCACACGGAGACAAAACCACGTGACCACACGGAGACAGACCACGTGTCCACATGGAGACAGACCACGTGACCACATGGAGACAGACCATGTGTCCACACGGAGACAGACCACGTGTCCACACGGAGACAGACCACGTGTCCACACGGAGACAGACCACGTGACCACACGGAGACAGACCACGTGTCCACACGGAGACAGACCACGTGTCCACACGGAGACAGACCACGTGACCACACGGAGACAAACCACGTGTCCACACGGAGACAAACCACGTGACCACACGGAGACAGACCACGTGACCACACGGAAACAGACCACGTGACCACACGGAAACAGACCACGTGACCACACGGAGACAAACCACGCGACCACACGGAGACAAACCACGTGTCCACACGGAGACAAACCACGTGACCACACGGATACAGACACGTGACCACACGGAGACAGACCACGACCACGTGTCCACACGGAGGACAGACCACGTGACCACACGGAGACAGACCACGTGACCACACGGAGACAGACCACGTGACCACACGGAGACAGACCCACGTGACCACACGGAGACAGACCACGTGACCACACGGAGACAGACCACGTGTCCACACGGAGACAAACCACGTGCCCACACGGAGACAAACCACGTGTCCACACGGAGACAGACCACGTGACCACACGGAGACAGACCACGTGACCACACGGAGACAAACCACGTGACCACACGGAGACAAACCACGTGACCACACGGAGACAAACCACGTGTCCACACGGAGACAAACCACTTGACCACACGGAGACAGACCACGTGACCACACGGAGACAGACCACGACCACGTGTCCACACGGAGACAGAACCACGTGACCACACGGAGACAGACCACGTGACCACACGGAGACAGACCACGTGACCACACGGAGACAGACCACGTGACCACACGGAGACAGACCACGTGTCCACACGGAGACAAACCACGTGCCCACACGGAGACAAACCACGTGTCCACACGGAGACAGACCACGTGACCACACGGAGACAAACCACGTGACCACACGGAGACAGACCACGTGACCACACGGAGACAAACCACGTGACCACACGGAGACAGACCACGTGACCACACGGAGACAAACCACGTGACCACACGGAGACAGACCACGTGACCACACGGAGACAAACCACGTGTCCACACGGAGACAAACCATGGCGCAGATCCCCCGTGTGGACTACACAGACCGTCGGGGCGAGCGCTGTTAGCGAGCGCCTATTAACAACGAACAGGGGGGGGGGGGTGGTGTGGCTAAAACCAATGTTAAGGCTAAGCCGACCTAGGGGAGACCCCATCCAGGCGTTGGCCACTGATTTTCGACGTCGCCGAGGAACGCAAACTCGTGTTGCCAGTGCGCTAAACCGCTGCGCCACCGCTCCCTGTCCTCGACAAACAAAAGATAAAGACCCCCCCCCGCTCGTATAGCCTCTACAGACTGTTGGGGCAAGTGCTGTCAGTAGCGAGCAGCAGCAGCGATGAAGGCCGGCGCTGTGGCACACGAGGGGGTGGGTGGCCAGCACCGCGATGACGTGGACGTAGCCTGTGCCAGGCTAGGTGCACACACACACACACAGCGTGTCTGCTCGAGATTGCTACGACACGGGGGGACGGGAGAACGCTCAGGTCTGATACATCGACCGGGTCGACTAATTGACGGACGCGTGGAACAAATTGGCAGCTTAACGGGTGGACTAATTGATGGGGTGGACAGGCGGGTTGACTAAGCGAGACACGGACATTGATTAAGTGGCACGCGGTGCGGTGGCGAGCGGTGATTGCTGAGCGTGGGAGTGGTGGGGTGGTGGGGGGTGGTGGTGATGGTAGTGGTGGGAGTGGTGGGGGTGGGAGTGGTGGTGATTGGAGTGGTGGTGGGGGGGGTTGGGGTAGTGGTGATTGTAGTTGTGGTGGGAGTGGTGGTGGTGGGAGTGGTGGTGCTGATGGTGGTGGGAGTGGTGGTGGTGGTGGAGTGGTGGTGGTGGTGGGGTAGTGGTGGGAGTGGTGGTGGTGGTGGGGTGGTAGTGGTAGTGGTGGTGGGAGTGGTGGTGGGGATGGTGGTGGTGGGAGTGGTGGGGTGGTGGTGGGAGTGGTGGTGGTTGTGGGAGCGGTGGGGTGGTTGTGGGGATGGTGGTGGTGGGAGTGGTGGGAGTGGTGGCGTAGTGGTGATTGTAGTTGTTGTGGGAGTGGTGGGGTGGTGGTAGTGGTGGTGGGAGTGGTGGGGTAGTGGTGATTGTAGTTGTGGTGGGAGTGGTGGGGTGGTGGTAGTGGTGGTAGTGGTGGTGGACTGGTGGGGAGGTGGTGGTGGGAGTGGTGGTGGAGTGGTGGTGGGGATGGTGGTGGTGGTGGGAGTGGTGGAGGTGGGGTGGTAGGGGTGGTTACAGTGGTGGGAGGGTTGAGATGGTGGTGATTGTAGTTGTGGTGGGAGTGGTGGGGTAGTAGTGTTGTTGTGTTGTTGATTTGGGAGCGCTACGAACCCGGCAGGGAACCGAAGTTCAATTCCGGCGCACGGCCAATAATGATCGAGAATTTGAACCGAATTTGGTCCTCCCCCTAGATCGACTCAGCCTTAAACGGGTACCTGCTCTGGTGTATAAACATCAGCACTGGGGAGACAAAGGCGGCCGGGGGTGGTTGCTGACCACCCACCCCCTTGTGTGTCGTGCCGGCCTTCATAGGTGCTGTTCACGTAACAGCACTTGCCCCAATAGTCTGTTGAAGGCTTAACGGGGGATCTTTGTCTTTGTATTCGTTAGCGCCCTGCGCTGCGAACCCGGCAACACGGGTTCGATTCCCGCTCACGGCCACACCAGTGACTATCATCTGAACCGGCCCTGGGTCTCCCCTAGGTCGACTCAGCCTCAAATGAGTACCTGGTGCAGTGTGTAAGCATCGCCACTAGGGAGACAAAGGCGGTCGAGCGTGATGCTGGTCACCCACCCCCTCGTGTGCCGTCCCGGCCTTTATTGGTGCTCGCCAACAGCACTTGCTCCGACGTCTGTTCAGGCTATACTGGGGATTCATCTTCTTGGTTCTTTCGGTAAAGTCACGTAGAAGGGAAGTAATAAAATAATAAAAATATAATAAAACGCTGTCGCCTCGACAGACCTGGTTTTCACCTGAGGACGGCTGCTTGCGTTGTGGCCGAAACGTCGTGAGAATTGTTTATTATGTTTATTTATTTATTATTTTATTATTTCCCTTCTACGTGACTTTACCGAAAGAACCAAGTACATGAATCCCTGCAGTCACGAAAGCTTTAAATCGAAATATACGGGGGATCTTTGTCTTGTTTGTGTTTGAGTGTTTATTTGACTGCCTGTGTCTCTACCTGTCACCTGTGCGTGTTTCTGTCTGTGCGTGTCTCTGTCTGTGCGTGTCTCTGTGTGTGTGTGTCTCTGTCTGTGTGTGTCTCTGTCTGTGCGTATCTCTGTCTGTGCGTGTCTCTGCCTGTGCGTGTCTCTGTCTGTGCGTGTCTCTGTCTGTGCGTGTCTCTGTCTGTACGTGTCTCTGTGTGTGTGTGTGTCTCTGTCTGTGCGTGTCTCTGTCTGTGTGTGTCTCTGTCTGTGCGTTTCTCTGTCTGTGCGTGTCTCTGCCTGTCTCTGTGTGTCTCTGCCTGTCTGTGTGTGTCTCTGTCTGTGCGTGTCTCTCTCTGTGCGTGTCTCTGCCTGTGCGTGTATCTACCTGCCTGTGCGTGTCTCTGCCTGTGCGTGTCTCTGTCTGTGTGTGTCTCTGCCTGTCTGTGTGTGTCTCTGTCTGTGCGTGTCTTTGTGTGTCTCTGCCTGTGCCTGTCTCTACCTGCCTGTGTGTGTCTCTACGTGTCTCTGCCGTGTGTGTCTCTGCCTGTGTGTGTCTCTGTGTGTGTCTCTGTGTGTGTGTCTCTGTGTGTGTGTGTCTCTGCCTGTGTGTGTCTCTGTGTGTGTCTCTGTGTGTGTGTCTCTGTGTGTGTGTCTCTGCCTGTGTGTGTCTCTGTGTGTGTCTCTGTGTGTGTGTCTCTGTGTGTGTGTGTCTCTGTGTGTGTGTGTCTCTGCCTGTGTGTGTCTCTGTGTGTGTCTCTGTGTGTGTGTCTCTGTGTGTGTGTGTCTCTGCCTGTGTGTGTCTCTGCCTGTGTGTGTCTCTGTGTGTGTGTGTCTCTGCCTGTGCGTGTCTCTGCCTGTGTGTGTCTCTGCCTGTGCGTGTTTCTGCTGTTTGTGTCTCTGTCTGTGCGTGTTTCTGTGTGTGTGTCTCTGTCTGTGTGTGTCTCTGTCTGTGGGTGTCTCTGCCTGTGCGTTTTTCTGCCTGTTTGTGTCTCTGCCTGTGTGTGTCTCTGTCTGTGCGTGTCCCTGTCTGTGTGTGTCTCTGTCTGTCTGTGCGTGTCTCTGCCTGTGCGTGTCTCTACCTGTGCGTGTCTCTGTCTGTGTGTGTCCCTGTCTGTGTGTGTCTCTGTCTGTCTGTGCGTGTCTCTGCCTGTGCGTGTCTCTACCTGTCTGTGTGTGTCTCTACCTGCCTGTGCGTGTCTCTGCCTGTGCGTGTCTCTGCCTGTGCGTGTCTCTGTCTGTGCGTGTCTCTGCCTGTGCGTGTCTCTATCTGTGCGTGTCTCTGCCTGTGCGTGTCTCTACCTGCCTGTGTGTCTCTGCCTGTGCGTGTCTCTGCCTGTGCGTGTCTCTACCTGTCTGTGCGTGTCTCTGCCTGTGTGTGTCTCTGTCTGCCTGTGTGTCTCTGCCTGTGCCTGTCTCTACCTGTGCGTGTCTTTGTGTGTCTCTGCCTGTGCCTGTCTCTACCTGCCTGTGTGTCTCTGCCTGTGTGTCTCTGCCTGTGCGTGTCTCTGCCTGTGCGTGTCTCTGCCTGTGCCTGTCTCTACCTGCCTGTGCGTGTCTCTGCCTGTGTGTCTCTGCCTGTGCGTGTCTCTGCCTGTGCGTGTCTCTGCCTGTGCCTGTCTCTACCTGCCTGTGCGTGTCTCTGCCTGTGTGTCTCTGCCTGTGCGTGTCTCTGCCTGTGCGTGTCTCTGCCTGTGCCTGTCTCTACCTGCCTGTGCGTGTCTCTGCCTGTGCGTGTTTCTGCCTGTGTGTGTCTCTGTCTGTCTGTGCGTGTCTCTGCCTGTGCGTGTCTCTACCTGTCTGTGTGTGTCTCTGCCTGTGCGTGTCACTGCCTGCCTTGCGTGTCTCTGCCTGTGCCTGTTTCTACCTGCCTGTGTGTCTCTGCCTCTGCGTGTCTCTGCCTGTGTGTGTCTCTGTCTGTGTGTGTCTCTACCTGCCTGTGTGTGTCTCTGCCTGTGTGTGTCTCTGCCTGTGCGTGTCTTTGTGTGCCTCTGCCTGTGCCTGTCTCTACCTGCCTGTGTGTCTTTGTCTGTTTGTGTCTCTGCCTGTGCCTGTCTCTACCTGCCTGTGTGTCTCTGCCTCTGCGTGTCTCTGCCTGTGCCTGTCTCTACCTGCCTGTGCGTGTCTCTGCCTGTGCGTGTTTCTGCCTGTTTGTTTGTGTCTCTGCCTGTGCCTGTCTCTACCTGCCTGTGCGTGTCTCTGCCTGTGCGAGGGTGTCACCTCAATTAAGGCCCCGCGCGCGGCTCGCCGTCCCCGCTGTCTCCGCGCGTCCCCCATTATGGAGATGCTAATGCGGCGAGGACGCGCTCCGTGTTATCACCACGCGGACAGAAGAGGTCAGGTCGTGACCTCGTGACCCCCCCTCCCTCCCTCCCTCCCTCGCCCCCCCCCCCCCCCACTTGCATGCTCGGAAACAGGGGGCTCATCTACCCCCCCCCTACCCCCACCACTGCCCCCCCCCCCCAACGTAGTTTAATTGAAAGGGACGCGGGGCTTACGCGGGCCGATGGCGATGTGAGTCTCGTTACGGCCTCTCTGTCAATTGCGCTGCGGTTCCACGTTTCATTATTGGGGGGCTCAGGATGTGGTGGTGGTGGGGGGGGGGGGGGGTCGCGGGGGGGTATGATGTTTTCTTCTGTTTGTTGTCGCTTCTGTTTGTTTCGTTTATTGTCGAGATCATTAGCGCTCACAAAGTGCCCCCGTGTGTCTGCGTGCTGTGTCTATGCTTACGTGGCTACGTTTATGAATATAGCCACATAGGCTTCAAATCAAGATATGTTTATGAATGTATGTGTCTGTATGCGTGTGTTTCTCTCGGTGGGGAGCGGTGGTGTAGCGGTTAGCGCTACCCTGCGCTACGAACCCGGCGACACAAGTTCGATTCCCGCTCACGGCCAACACCGGTGACGATTATCTGAACCGGTCCCTGGCCTCTCCTAGGTCGACTCAGCCTCAAATGAGTACCTGGTGCGGTGTGTAAACATCGCCACTAGGGAGACAAAGGCGGTCGGGCGTGGTGCTGGCCACCCACCCCCTCGTGTACCGTTCCTGCCTTCATAGGTGCTCGCTAACAGCACTTGCCCCAACAGTCTGTTCCAGGCTATATGGGGATCTTTATCTTTGTCTTTGTTTGTCTCTCGGTGTGGGCTGCGAGCCCGCCGACCCGAGTTCGATTCCCTCTCACGGACAACGGCGGTGACGATGATTTGACACCGGTCTTGGGACTCCCCCTAGGTCGACTCAGCCATAACTGATTTCCTGGGGCGGTGTGTAGTAAACATCGCCACTGGGGAGACAAAGGCGCACGGGCGAGGTGCTGGCCACCCACCCCCTCGTGTACCGTTCCGGCCTTCATAGGTGCTCGCAAACAGCACTTGCCCCTACAGTCTGTTAGAGGCTACACGGGGGGTCTCGTGCGGGGAGCGGTGGCGCAGTGGTTAGCGCTGCGCTACGAACCCAGATCAGTGGAAACAAGAAGATGCTCGGTGTATTCGGCACTTTGCTTCGTTCATCATTTCGTATATATTTTTTAATTTACATTTTTTAACTTTGCTTTATGTAAAGCCCCACCTCTCGCTCGCTCTCTCGCTCGCTCGTATTGCCGCGAGGGAGAGACAAAGGCGGCCGGGCGTGACGCTCGCGACCCGCACCGTGACACCTTTATAGTCGCTGCTGCTCGCTGGCAGCGACTCGCCCCCCCCCCCCCCCCCCACGAGTCGCCCCCCCCCACCCCACGAGTCACGTGGTGCCCCCCCCCGCGCGCTACCCCCCCCACGAGTCGCCCCCCCCACCTCCACGAGTCACGTGGTGCCCCCCCCGCGCT
Source organism: Lampetra planeri (assembly GCF_965212315.1). Lineage (NCBI taxonomy): Eukaryota > Metazoa > Chordata > Hyperoartia > Petromyzontiformes > Petromyzontidae > Lampetra > Lampetra planeri. The sequence continues at coordinate 9,068,060 of NC_136142.1, forward strand.
ACCCCCCCACGAGTCGCCCCCCCCCCACGAGTCGCCCCCCCCCCCCCACGAGTCGCCCCCCCCACCTCCACGAGTCACGTGGTGCCCCCCCCGCGCTACCCCCCCACGAGTCGCCCCCCCCCCCACGAGTCGCCCCCCCCCCCCCCACGAGTCGCCCCCCCCTACCCCCACGAGTCACGTGGTGCCCCCCCCGCGCTACCCCCCCCCCCCCGCTCCGCCGGAGACGTGGGGAGGGAGGGGGAGGGATTAGCGGGCGGCGAGTAAATAAATAAATAAATAACGAGCTAATGAATAGACACGCGGCGCGTTAATTGAAATGGGTCGCGTGATGATGAGTGACAGCGCACCCCCACCCCCACCCCCACCCCCACCCCCCACCCTCACCCCCACCCTCACCCCCCCCTCACCCCCCCTCGCCCCCACCCTTACCCCCACCCCCCACCCTCACGCACCCCCCAAAACCCATCCACATCCCCCCCCTACCTACCCCCACCCTCGTCCCTCCATTTCTCTCAAAGATTCTCATTTATTTGGATAAACAAACACCGACACACGCACACACAAGAGGGAAAGATCCCCCGTGTAACCTCAACAGACTGTTGGGGCAAGTGCTGTTCGCGAGCACCTATGAAGGCCGGCACGGCACACGATGGGGTGGGTGGCCAACATCACGCCCGGCCGCCTTTGTCTCCCCAGTGGCGATGTTTACACACCGCACCAGCCAGAGGTACTCATTTTACGGCTGAGTCGACCTAGGGGTGGCCCATGACCGGTTGACTGGCCGAGAGTGGGAATCGAACTCTGGTCGCCGGCTTCGTACGCGCAGCGCGTTAACCGCTACACGACAGCTCCCCACACACACACAGACACACACGTGGACACACACACACAGACACACACACACGTGGACACACACGCGGACATACACGCCACGTCGCCTCGCCTCCGCGTGGCGCTTAAAGAGAAACTTTTATCAGTGAATTACAGATGCACTTTACGGTAATTAGCAACGAGGCGTGAAGACAGGGGAGCTCCCCCCCACCCTGTACACCCACCACCACGACCCCCTCCCCCCAACACCCCCCCACACACTCACCGCACACACACGCACATTCACCCCCCCACTCACACGCACACTCACCCCCCCACTCACACGCACACTCACCCCCGCCCCCCCCACAACAACAACCGTCATTCGCCACTAAGTGGCGGTGACGTCACCACGAGGCTTGTGCCAGGTTATGTGCACCTTGAGGCCACGTGAAGTGTCGAACGCCCGCTGGCAGGAGGTCACGGGGCAGACCCAGCAGGTGCCACGGGTCGACTGACTGAGACGACTGAGATGACTGGTGTGATGCACCACCTGTGCCCCCTACTGTGACAACTTGCTGTGCTTTAGCCACCCGGCGCTCCGCTCGTTGTTGTGAGCGTCGCTCCTCCGCCCTCCGTTGTTGGAGGGCGACTGCTTCCAACTGCCCAGTAGCAGCAGCGTCCTTCACGAGCCTCCTCCACAGAGGCCGATCTTGACACCGCCGGTACCGGTCGTCAGCAAGTCGACGAGATCCTCACACGAGGCAGCCTGGTTACACCCAGGATCGATCGTAGGTACGCCAGCCCGAACGTTTCTAACCGGCGCAGATGTTCCATTAGAGGGGGGGGGGGTCCACGTTTTGCAAGCATAGAGAAGGGAGGGCATGACTGTGGCCGAGAAGACCCGAAGCTTCGTGTGGAGTGACAGACCAGGTAGCCGTTCGACCGTTTCGGAGTGAGACCTCTGCTGCCAAACCAGAGCTGGTCATAAGCACACTGCCAGGCACGAAAATTCCTCCACTCTCTCCAACAATTACCCCGTCACTCATGGGGAGTTGAGGCGGTGGAGTGTTTGACGACACAAAATAGCCAGGCAGGTGCTTTGTTTTAGTGGGGATCATGGTAAGGCCCCACCTCTTCGTAGCACGCTCAAGGTTCAGCAATAACGCCTCCAACTCCTCAGAATTGAGCAGCAATCACCAGATCATCAGCATACGTAACATGGTTGACCAATAGGATTGAGTCCCTGAGATTGAGTCCCTGAGAATGAGACCCTGAGATAGAGGCCCTGATATTCAGTCCCTGAGATTCAGTCCCTGAGATTCAGTCCCTGACATTGAGACCCTGAGATTGAGTCCCTGAGATTGAGTCCCTGAGATTCAGTCCCTGAGATTCAGTCCCTGAAAACGAGACCCTGAGATTTAGTCCCTGAAATTCAGTCCCTGAGATTGAGACCCTGAGATTAAGACCCTGAGATTGAGACCCTGAGATTGAGTCCCTGAGATTGGGTCCCTGAGATTCAGTCCCTGAGAATGAGACCCTGAGATTGAGGCCCTGATATTCAGTCCCTGAGATTCAGTCCCTGCGATTCAGTCCCAGACATTGAGACCCTGAGATTGAGTCCCTGAGATTGAGTCCCTGACATTGAGACCCTGAGATTTAGTCCCTGAGATTTAGACCCTGAGATTGACTCCCTGAGATTGAGACCCTGAGAATGAGACTCTGAGATTGAGACCCTGAGATTCAGTCCCTGAGATTAAGACCCTGAGATTAAGACACTGAGATTGAGACCCTGAGATTCAGCCCCTGAGATTCCGTCCCTGAAATTGAGTCCCTGAGATTGAGTCCCTGAGATTGAGACCCTGAGATTCAGTCCCTGAGATTGAGACCCTGAGATTGAGACCCTGAGATTGAGACCCTGAGATTGAGACCCTGAGATTGAGTCCCTGAGATTCAGTCCCTGAGATTCAGTCCCTGAGATTGACACCCTGAGATTGAGACCCTGAGATTTAGTCCCTGAGATTGAGACCCTGAGATTGAGACCCTGAGATTCAGTCCCTGAGAATGAGACCCTGAGATTGAGGCCCTGATATTCAGTCCCTGAGATTCAGTCCCTGAGATTCAGTCCCAGACATTGAGACCCTGAGATTGAGTCCCTGAGATTGAGTCCCTGACATTGAGACCCTGAGATTTAGTCCCTGAAATTTAGACCCTGAGATTGACTCCCTGAGATTGAGACCCTGAGAATGAGACTCTGAGATTGAGACCCTGAGATTCAGTCCCTGAGATTAAGACCCTGAGATTAAGACACTGAGATTGAGACCCTGAGATTCAGCCCCTGAGATTCCGTCCCTGAAATTGAGTCCCTGAGATTGAGTCCCTGAGATTGAGACCCTGAGATTCAGTCCCTGAAATTCAGTCCCTGAGATTCAGTCCCAGACATTGAGACCCTGAGATTGAGTCCCTGAGATTGAGTCCCTGACATTGAGACCCTGAGATTTAGTCCCTGAGATTTAGACCCTGAGATTGACTCCCTGAGATTGAGACCCTGAGAATGAGACTCTGAGATTGAGACCCTGAGATTCAGTCCCTGAGATTAAGACCCTGAGATTAAGACACTGAGATTGAGACCCTGAGATTCAGCCCCTGAGATTCCGTCCCTGAAATTGAGTCCCTGAGATTGAGTCCCTGAGATTGAGACCCTGAGATTCAGTCCCTGAGATTGAGACCCTGAGATTGAGACCCTGAGATTGAGACCCTGAGATTGAGACCCTGAGATTGAGTCCCTGAGATTCAGTCCCTGAGATTCAGTCCCTGAGATTGACACCCTGAGATTGAGACCCTGAGATTTAGTCCCTGAGATTGAGACCCTGAGATTGAGACCCTGAGATTCAGTCCCTGAGAATGAGACCCTGAGATTGAGGCCCTGATATTCAGTCCCTGAGATTCAGTCCCTGAGATTCAGTCCCAGACATTGAGACCCTGAGAGTGAGTCCCTGAGATTGAGTCCCTGACATTGAGACCCTGAGATTGAGTCCCTGAGATTGAGTCCCTGAGATTCAGTCCCTGAGATTCAGTCCCTGAAAACGAGACCCTGAGATTTAGTCCCTGAAATTCAGTCCCTGAGATTGAGACCCTGAGATTAAGACCCTGAGATTGAGACCCTGAGATTGAGTCCCTGAGATTGGGTCCCTGAGATTCAGTCCCTGAGAATGAGACCCTGAGATTGAGGCCCTGATATTCAGTCCCTGAGATTCAGTCCCTGAGATTCAGTCCCAGACATTGAGACCCTGAGATTGAGTCCCTGAGATTGAGTCCCTGACATTGAGACCCTGAGATTTAGTCCCTGAGATTTAGACCCTGAGATTGACTCCCTGAGATTGAGACCCTGAGAATGAGACTCTGAGATTGAGACCCTGAGATTCAGTCCCTGAGATTAAGACCCTGAGATTAAGACACTGAGATTGAGACCCTGAGATTCAGCCCCTGAGATTCCGTCCCTGAAATTGAGTCCCTGAGATTGAGTCCCTGAGATTGAGACCCTGAGATTCAGTCCCTGAGATTGAGACCCTGAGATTGAGACCCTGAGATTGAGACCCTGAGATTGAGACCCTGAGATTGAGTCCCTGAGATTCAGTCCCTGAGATTCAGTCCCTGAGATTGACACCCTGAGATTGAGACCCTGAGATTTAGTCCCTGAGATTGAGACCCTGAGATTGAGACCCTGAGATTCAGTCCCTGAGAATGAGACCCTGAGATTGAGGCCCTGATATTCAGTCCCTGAGATTCAGTCCCTGAGATTCAGTCCCAGACATTGAGACCCTGAGATTGAGTCCCTGAGATTGAGTCCCTGACATTGAGACCCTGAGATTTAGTCCCTGAAATTTAGACCCTGAGATTGACTCCCTGAGATTGAGACCCTGAGAATGAGACTCTGAGATTGAGACCCTGAGATTCAGTCCCTGAGATTAAGACCCTGAGATTAAGACACTGAGATTGAGACCCTGAGATTCAGCCCCTGAGATTCCGTCCCTGAAATTGAGTCCCTGAGATTGAGTCCCTGAGATTGAGACCCTGAGATTCAGTCCCTGAAATTCAGTCCCTGAGATTCAGTCCCAGACATTGAGACCCTGAGATTGAGTCCCTGAGATTGAGTCCCTGACATTGAGACCCTGAGATTTAGTCCCTGAGATTTAGACCCTGAGATTGACTCCCTGAGATTGAGACCCTGAGAATGAGACTCTGAGATTGAGACCCTGAGATTCAGTCCCTGAGATTAAGACCCTGAGATTAAGACACTGAGATTGAGACCCTGAGATTCAGCCCCTGAGATTCCGTCCCTGAAATTGAGTCCCTGAGATTGAGTCCCTGAGATTGAGACCCTGAGATTCAGTCCCTGAGATTGAGACCCTGAGATTAAGACCCTGAGATTGAGACCCTGAGATTGAGACCCTGAGATTGAGTCCCTGAGATTCAGTCCCTGAGATTCAGTCCCTGAGATTGACACCCTGAGATTGAGACCCTGAGATTTAGTCCCTGAGATTGAGACCCTGAGATTGAGACCCTGAGATTCAGTCCCTGAGAATGAGACCCTGAGATTGAGGCCCTGATATTCAGTCCCTGAGATTCAGTCCCTGAGATTCAGTCCCAGACATTGAGACCCTGAGAGTGAGTCCCTGAGATTGAGTCCCTGACATTGAGACCCTGAGATTTAGTCCCTGAGATTTAGACCCTGAGATTGACTCCCTGAGATTGAGACCCTGAGAATGAGACTCTGAGATTGAGACCCTGAGATTCAGTCCCTGAGATTCCGTCCCTGAAATTGAGTCCCTGAGATTGAGTCCCTGAGATTGAGACCCTGAGATTCAGTCCCTGAGATTGAGACCCTGAGATTGAGACCCTGAGATTGAGACCCTGAGATTGAGACCCTGAGATTGAGACCCTGAGATTGAGTCCCTGAGATTCAGTCCCTGAGATTCAGTCCCTGAGATTGACACCCTGAGATTGAGACCCTGAGATTTAGTCCCTGAGATTGAGACCCTGAGATTGAGACCCTGAGATTGAGACCCTGAGATTGAGTCCCTGAGATTGAGTCCCTGAGATTGAGACCCTGAGATTGAGACCCTGAGATTGAGACCCTGAGATTGAGACCCTGAGATTGAGACCCTGAGATTGAGTCCCTGAGATTGAGACCCTGAGATTCAGTCCCTGAGATTGAGACCCTGAGATTGAGACCCTGAGATTGAGACCCTGAGATTGAGACCCTGAGATTGAGACCCTGAGATTGAGTCCCTGAGATTCAGTCCCTGAGATTCAATCCCTGAGATTGACACCCTGAGATTGAGACCCTGAGATTTAGTCCCTGATATTGAGACCCTGAGATTGAGACCCTGAGATTGAGACCCTGAGATTGAGTCCCTGAGATTGAGTCCCTGAGATTGAGACCCTGAGATTGAGACCCTGAGATTGAGACCCTGAGATTGAGACCCTGAGATTGAGACCCTGAAATTGAGACCCTGAGATTTAGTCCCTGAGATTGAGACCCTGAGATTGAGACCCTGAGATTGAGACCCTGAGATTGAGTCCCTGAGATTGAGTCCCTGAGATTGAGACCCTGAGATTGAGACCCTGAGATTTAGTCCCTGAGATTGAGACCCTGAGATTGAGACCCTGAGATTGAGACCCTGAGATTGAGTCCCTGAGATTGAGACCCCATTGCCCCAACCCCTCGTCGCTATGCCGCCTGCCTGCCACGCACAACCGCAGTCGACTTCACCACAAATGAGCACGGACCTCTCGCTCCCCACAGTGCCGGGTGAGTCAGCCGGGTGAGTCAGCGGCTCGCAATCGGAAGGTCAGGAGGTCAAATCCTACACTACACACACACTCATACACTACACACACACTACACACACTACACACACACTCATACACTACACACACACACTCATACACTACACACACATACACTATACACACTCATACACTACACACACACACTACACACACTACACACACACTCATACACTACACACACACTACACACACTACACACACACTCATACACTACACACACACACACTCATACACTACACACACACACTCATAAACTATACACACTCATACACTACACACACACACTACACACACTACACACACACACTCATACACTACACACACACACTACACACACTACACACACACACTCATACACTACACACACACACTACACACACTACACACACACTCATACACTACACACACACACTACACACACACACACTCATACACTACACACACTCATACACTACACACACTCATACACTACACCCACTCATACACTACACACACTCATACACTACACACACTCATACACTACACACACACACTACACACACTCATACACTACACACACTCATACACTACACACACACACTACACACACTCATACAATACACACACTCATACACTACACACACACTCATACACTACACACACTCATATACTACACACACTCATACACTACACACACACACACTCATACACTATACACACTACACACACACACTACACACACTCATACACTACACACACTACACACACACACTCATACACTACACACACACACTACACACACACTCATACACTAGACACACTCATACACTACACACACACTCATACACTACACACACACACTACACACACACACTACACACACTACACACACTCATACACTACAAACACACTACACACACACACTCATACACTACACACACACACTACACACACACACAACACACACACACTCATACACTACACACACACACACTACACACACTACACACACACTCATACACTACACACACACACTACACACTACACACACACTACACACACTACACACACTCATACACTACACACACATTACACACACACACTCATACACTACACACACACACTACACACACTACACACACACACTCATACACTACACACACACACTCATACACTACACACACTCACTACACACACTACACACACTCATACACTACACACACTCATACACTACACACACACACACTCATACACTACACACACTCATACACTACACACACACACTACACACACACACTACACACACACACTCATACACTACACACACACTCATACACTACACTACACACACACACTACACACACTCATATACTACACACACACTACACACACACTCATACACTACACACACACTCATACACTACACACACTCATACACTACACACACACACTACACACACACACTCATACACTACACACACACACACATACACTACACACACACTACACACACACTCATACACTCCACACACACTCATACATTACACACACACTCATACACTATACACACACTCATACACTACACACACACACTCATACACTACACACACACTTATACACTACACACACACACACACTCATACACTACACTACACACTACACACACTACACACAGTCATACACAATTCCAGCAATGCATCTGGATTCGAGAGGCTCTCGGAATGTACCACCGCCTTGCAACGTTTGGTTCACTGCACACAACCGAGCCCTTGATCCGAAAAAGTCAGTGGCCATCATGTTACGTACCAAGCAACGTCTCAACTCATCAGCACTCCCCACACACACACACAACTTCGTTCACAGCATCAGGTTCACCGACCACTTCAGCTACCTCGGCGTCATCCTAGATTCAACTTTATCCTTCGACCGTCAAACTAATCATATCATCAGCTCATGTAACTTTCACCCGAAGGCTCTCAGACACCCACGTCCTTTCATCTCTACTGAAATTGCCAACACATTGGCGGCATGTTGCATCGTTGGGTCTCGCCTTGACTATTGCAACTCCGTCCTAGTCCGGACCTCCACTGGCAACCTAAAAAAACTTCAAAGACTACAAAACAACCTGGCACGCGTCGGCATTGGCCACGCTCATCCCCGTCTCGCTCACTCGCCTGTCTCCGTGCCCTCAACTGGCTACCCATCGCCAGTAGGGTCACATACAAGATCGCCTGCCTCTGCCACAATGCCTTCACATCCGCCTGCCCGCCGTACCTTTCTTCATTATTGACAACTCGCAGCTCAGCACACGGCAGATGTCTGCGCAGCGCGACTCACGACCTCCTCTTGATACCAAGATCCAGGATGGTCATCCTCGTGTCTATGCGCCGCTTCTCGGTGGCAGCCCCAACAGTCTGGAACGCCGTCACCCCTCTGCACATTCGCAGCATCAGCTCGATCGCCTCCTTCAAGAGACACTTAAAGACTCACCTCTACAAGCCACGCGCTGTCGAGCGACTCTGAGCTTGGCTCCGCGCCTCTGAGTTGCGGCCGTTACGTCCGCAAATTTGCGCGTGTTATAAATTGCATTATTATTATTACACAAACACACAACTACACACCCCACACATTACACACGCACTACACACACACTACCACACACACACACCACACACTACACACACACTACTACACACACACTACATCCACACACCACACAATACACACACTACACACACACACTACTTCCACACACCACACAATACACACACCACACACACACACCACACACACACACCACACACACACTACATCCACACTACACACACACACACACTACACACTACACACACCACACACACTACTACACACACACACTACACACACCACACACACACCACACACACTACTATACTACACACACACCACACACACTACTACACACACCACACACACACTACATCCACACTACACACACCACACACACTACATCCACACGACACACTACACACACACACTACTACACACACCACACACACACACTACACACACTACAAACACACTACATCCACACTACACACACACCACACACACTACACACACACCACACACACACACACTACACACACTACACACACACGACACACACACACACTACTGTAGTAACGCTCACGACTCGTTCACACCGGAGTTGGAGGCACACTTGTTTATTTAACACCAACGTTGTGACATACACATTTGAGGGGGTATCGGCCCCCTCACCCGTCTATCTGAGGACACACCTCTCTAGCTAACCCTAGCCTGCCTCTGAGTCCTCCACTAATGGGCTAGGGGAGGCTATCTTGGCCCGACACTAGTCAGTCGGGCCCGGTACCCAGAGTCCAGACCAGCACTGGCTCTGGCCCTGGTACCACGCCACTGGCTCGAGCCTGCGCGGTCCTGATAAGGACGGCGTACCAGGGGGAGTCCAGGGCTCTCTCTAAGACGTCTTCCGTCTTCTCTCCTTTAGCTAAACATCACTCCCGAGCCCTTCGATACATTCCCCTTTTATACCCAACCCCTCCCTGAGGGGTGGGGCCCCGGGGGATCATAACGACCGAATCGACCCCCCAGGGTGTCTGGCGCGGACGTCGCAGAGGGCACCTGCTTGTGCACACATGTAGCCCCGCCTACTGTGTTTGTTTACCATAGGCTGCCATGCATAACGGGCTCTCTCTCTAACACCCCTACATCACTCCCCCCCGCATAGCATGCAGCCGTCCCGGCTGCCAACATACAAAAATTTGACAATAAAGGTGCCTTCACCCCCTGACCGCGCGTGTGCCTCACTATTTTTGAACAATAACAGGAACCAGAACAAGAACGCAACAGCAAGATGAGAAAACAACCCGTCGCACCCCCCCCGAATAAATACGAATTCCGTAAAAAAAACAGCCTATATACAATCAGCAGGGAACCCACCACGCACACACAACACACGGTGAAGCCAACATATGTACATCCGAGGAGTGGGGAACACACCACCCACACAACATCCAATGAACACAACAGCTATGTACACATTTTCCGGCCTCACAACAGTTTGCGCATTTTAGCGCGCGTCCTTGCAGCGGGCCCCTCACACGGGGTAACCGCGCGTGGCGGACCATCAGGTGGCAATTGTCCGTCTTGGGGTGAGCATTCATCCGACTCCGCGTGACCCTCGGTATCCGCAGGAGGGGTGATCGGGCGTGAGCCCGTCACTCCTGATGCACCTGAAGGTGGCACAGCCGGCAAGGCATTAGGTGAGAGCGACGGAGACGGACCCAGCGAGTCGGCCGACCCCCCACATGTTTGGCCACGCGCGTGTGAAGTGTGATTGTGTACCGCAGAGAAGGGTTTTAACCTAGAGGGGTGCACGAACCATCGCCGCTTCCCCCACTTGATGCGCACGCACTGCGGTCGTAACACCTCCACCACTTCCACAGGGCCCCGCCACGGCCGCACCAGTTTAGAGGAGGTTGCCAGTGGCACCTGGGGGCAGTGCAGCCATGCCTTGTCCCCCGGCTTCCACTGCAGCATGTGCGCTCGACTCAATCTGAGGCGCTCATTCGCCTTCTGACGGAGGTCAGAGTTTTTCATTGCAGCATCCCGTGCCTCGGTCAATTTGTCCAGATTAAATTTAACGTGGTCAGCCAGATTAGTTTTTCCCTGCGGCACGGGGATCTGCAACTGGGCACGAACAGGCGGGTCTGGTTCTCGGCCGTACATGAGGTAAAAGGGAGAAAACCCCGTAGCTGCATGGGGTGCCATCCGGTACGCCGCCAAGACCCCCTGAATTTGTAGGTCCCAATCCGTTTGCGAGTCCGAAACTTGTTGTGATAACATGGACGTGATGGTGCGATGCAACCGTTCGACCATCCCGTCAGTTTGTGGGTGATATGGGGAGGTCCGAATTTTCTTTGTGCCCAGGAGATCACAGACTTGTCTGAGTAGTTTACCGGAAAAATTTCTGCCCTGGTCGGTCAGCAGCCTCTCCGGAGCACCTTTGTCCAGGACATAACCCTGAACAAAGGCCTCCACGATGGCTGCTGCCGACTGGTTGGCCAGAGGCCAGGCCATAGGCCAGCGTGTAAAATACTCGACACCAGTCAACAAATATCTATTCCCCCTGGGGGTGGCGGGGAATGGTCCCAAAATGTCCAGAGCGACCAGCTCGTTTATCCTGGACACTTTGATCGATTGCAAGGGCGGGTTAGACTCCCGTGCCGGCGGTTTGCGTTGTGCACATCGAGGGCATGATCCCAACAAATCCCCAACATCCCTCGTCATGCCAGGCCAATAAAAATCAAGTTGCAGCAAGGCGAGAGTCTTTTGGGTCCCCAGGTGTAGGAGGCGCTCATGAGCGGCCCATACCACCCTGCCCCGCAACCCAGTAGGGACCACCAGCCGATGTCGACGCGACTTCCCGTCCCAATGCATCAGCAGGCCTTGGCACATTTCCCATGCGTCGGAACCACCTCTTTTTCCCCCCGCCGCACCGCCAACGCGACGTCGCCACCCGAGGAGGGAGACATCCTCCATCTGGAGGCGCCCCCATTCAATGACGGGCAACCCCAACAGGGAATCTTTGCCCTGTTGTTCGATCGAATTAGTAACTACTGTATCGTCGTCGTTGGCGGCCGCCAAGACAGGAACCGATGTGTCCCCTGGAGGTCTGCAACGTCCAGACCCCAGGAGGCATGCACACTCGGAGGTGATTGGCAAGCGCGACAGAGCGTCCGCGTTGGTGTGGCGAACGCCCTTACGGTATGTGGTTTGGAAATCGTAATCCTGGAGGACCTCCAACCATCGGGACAATTGTCCCGATGGCTGTTGAACCCTCAGGGCGTACTGCAGTGCCGCATGATCTGTGCGGACGGTGAAATGCCGACCGTACAGATATGGGCGATACTGTTGGATGAAATGGACAATTGCCAACAGTTCCCTACGGGTGACACAATATCGTTGCTCCGCTGGAGACAACACCCGACTGCCGTACGCAACCACACGTTCCATGCCGTCAACCACCTGGGAGAGCACGCCCCCAATACCCGTGTTGCTCGCATCGGTGTCGAGCAAGAATGGTTTTGAAAAATCAGGGTAAATCAGGGGAGGAGCGTTTACCAAAGCGTCCCGAAGGGAGCAAAAAGCAGCTTCCTCCTCCTGACCCCAGCAGAACCGAACCCCTTTTGATGTTAAAGCGTGTAGGGGTTTTGCTATAGTCGCAAAATTAGCGACGAAGCGTCTATAATACGACGCAAACCCAATAAAACTCCTAACCTCTCCCACTGAGGTGGGAGTCGGCCAGGAGCTTACACACTGCGTTTTGGCGGGATCGGTAGAAATACCTGAGCGTCCCACGATGTGCCCCAAATAACGCACCGACTCGCGTAACAAATGGCATTTTTGGGGCTTAAATTTCAAATTAGCAGCCCGCATCTTTAGGAAAACCGCCCGCAACCTCTGGAGATGTTCATCAAAAGTTTTGCCAAAGACAATAACGTCATCCAAATAAATCAGGCACGACTCCCATTGCAATCCAGCCAAAACCAATTCCATCAACCGCTGGAAAGTTGCCGGCGCTGAGTGTAAGCCCATCGGCAACCGGTTGAATTGAAACAGGCCGTGCGGAGTACGGAAAGCAGTTTTAGGCTTTGAATCATCGTCCAGAGGAAGCTGCCAGAATCCCGAAAGTAAGTCCAATGTGGAGAAGAATCGCGCTCCCGCCAAGGCGTCAAGCGATTCGTCCATCCGTGGGAGCGGGTATGCGTCGGCAACCGTAATTTTATTAAGGCGCCGAAAGTCAACGCAAAACCGCAACGAACCGTCCTGCTTCTTAACCAGGACGATCGGCGCTCCCCAAGGGCTGTTGGAGGGAGAAATGATGTCGGCGGCTAGCATGTCATCAACAGCCGATTTGACATGGTCCTTTTCGGCGGGACTCAACCGAAAAGGATTCTGGCGTATTGGCGCGCTGTCACCCGTATCAATATGGTGACGCAGCAGATTAGTGCAGCCCAAATCGTATTTATCCCGACTGAAAACGTCGGAAAATTCCCTTAGTAGTGTCTTAAGACGTTGACGCTCTAAATTTGACAGGTCCGTCGATCCCGCACAAAGCGCCTCGAGCCACCCTTCATCGCTGTCCGAATGTGGTCGCGGTGCAGGGACAGCGCCGACATGACTCGCGACGGGTTCCTCACAGGGCACCGGCGTTGCGTGAGCAAGCACGGTCCCCTGTGGGACCACCACCGTCTGCGAGCCCACATTGAGGACCGCGATGAAGGGTTCTCCTTCCCCTCTCACTATGGTCTGGGCCGGGAGTAAATCAGGTCCACTGACCCCGGCCCTAGACGGTCCCAACAGAACCCCTTGAGCCCCAATGCCCTTAGCGAAGGGCCGCCGAAGTTTCAAAGGAATCAACATTTGCGCCCCCGGAGGAACGCGCACCGTTCTATCTACGAACGCCGGCACCGTCGCGAACGCCGTCCGGCTCGTAGCGGGGGATGGCAGAAACGCCATGCGTCGGCCCGATGGGAGCTCAATGCATCCCTGGTCGATTAATATCCTAATCGGCATTTTGGCCAGGAAGTCCGTCCCCAGCAGGCACGGAACCGCCAGCGAGGAGGAAACAAAAATCGGCCCAGACAATTTAATATCCCCGACACAAATTTGGGCACGAATTTGTCCGATGATGCCAAGTGAACCCCCGTTAGCAGCAAAGAATGGCACGTTAACAGGCATCAAAGGACGGCTTTGGGCAGGGAGAATGTTATAAATCAACTCCGAAATAATGGTCGCCGATGCTCCTGTATCGACCAGGATGCGCACCTCGACCCCATCGATGTGACCCACAACGGCCGACGACCCTGACGACGCGGCTACAACCCGATGGGCCAACACGGACCACTGGCTGGGTTCAATCTGAGTACCCAGAGCGGTGCGTGTTGGTGGCATGGTACGCGATATTGGCCCCCCCTTCGCTGCGGTGTTTGAGTGTGTGACGGGCGTGTGCGTGGGCCAAGCATGAGGGGTGCCGCGACTCGCCGGATTATGATGGTGGAGCTTGTGACGAGGGCCGGCGTCCCGTTGAGGTGTCGTCCTGCGCTGCCCAGGAGAGCGGCACCCCGAGGCGACGTGGCCCCGGATGCCGCAGTTGTAACAGCGTGGAAGCGCTGGTGACGACGATGGATGTTGTAGACGGCTTGAACCGGCCCGGTCCTCCCGTACTCCCGCTCCATGCTGCCGTTGATGGTCGATGGCGCAAACCTCTTCCGCTGGGAGGGTGGCTGCAGCGACGGCACGCCCGCTCGCCGCCTTGCTGGCCTTCCGTCGTTGAGAGGACAGGTTTGCGTGGAGAAGACGGGCCGCTTGGAGGGAGCACATCTCTGCATCGTCCTGTGCGACAATGACGATGTCTAAGTCGTCCGCCAGCAAAAGTATCTTCTCTGTCACCATGGCGTCGACACCCTCGTCATCCATTCGTGGAAAGGCCTCCTTCGCCAGTGCCAGGAGGCTTGTGCGGTACGCCAGGGGCGACTCCTTCGTCCCCCGCTGGCGATCGTAAAAGAGTTGGCGACAGTCCGATGGTGGACCATATACCGCCGACAGCACCTGCATCGCCTTCCGCAGCGTGGAGCGCCTCTCCTTCGAAGCCGATGTTAGAGTGGCGAGGGCGTCGCTGTCGAGAAGTGCTGGCAGCGCGCGGAGAGCCTCGGCGTCTGTCCACTGTGCCATCTCCTGGTGAGCGAGGAAGCGCCGCTGGAAGCCGCCCCAGTCGCCATCCTCGCCCACAAATTCCTTGAGTGGAGGTAGCCGCTGATGTAAGGCAGCGGCTGCAGAGGAAGAACGCACTCCCTCGTCCGCCTCACTCAACTCAGCGTCGGCACGAACCAGCGATGGCATCGCCGGTCGCACCCGTGGTGACGTTCCGCCCGTTGGTGGTGACGCGGCAGGTACTGTACTCCCGCCGTTGGACGCGATGCTTAGAGCGGCCACGCCCTCAACAGCAGCTGCAGCGATGGCGGGAGTTTCAAAATGTTGCTCCGTGGAAATGGCGGGAAGGCGCTGTGATCGTCGGCTGCCGTTGCCCCGTGGCGGTCCCGCAGCCCCCAGCTGCGTGATGGTGTCGAGCATGGCGGCTGCGGCGTACAGCAGCTCGGTCAGCTTCGCGTGCGCCTCCCTCAGCCCCTCCATCGACGGCTCCCCTTCCTCCAGCTGCTGTGGCGTGGATGCGCCCAGCCCCGGCTGGTCGATGGCATCTTCAGCCGTCTCGGGCCCTCCGACTGCAGTGGTGTCTTCTGCCTCTGGTACCCCGACTCGAGTCGTCCGGCGTGTATCCATGTTCGTACTTTGTTTCACTTCTGACGCCAGATGTAGTAACGCTCACGACTCGTTCACACCGGAGTTGGAGGCACACTTGTTTATTTAACACCAACGTTGTGACATACACATTTGAGGGGGTATCGGCCCCCTCACCCGTCTATCTGAGGACACACCTCTCTAGCTAACCCTAGCCTGCCTCTGAGTCCTCCACTAATGGGCTAGGGGAGGCTATCTTGGCCCGACACTAGTCAGTCGGGCCCGGTACCCAGAGTCCAGACCAGCACTGGCTCTGGCCCTGGTACCACGCCACTGGCTCGAGCCTGCGCGGTCCTGATAAGGACGGCGTACCAGGGGGAGTCCAGGGCTCTCTCTAAGACGTCTTCTCTCCTTTAGCTAAACATCACTCCCGAGCCCTTCGATACATTCCCCTTTTATACCCAACCCCTCCCTGAGGGGTGGGGCCCCGGGGGATCATAACGACCGAATCGACCCCCCAGGGTGTCTGGCGCGGACGTCGCAGAGGGCACCTGCTTGTGCACACATGTAGCCCCGCCTACTGTGTTTGTTTACCATAGGCTGCCATGCATAACGGGCTCTCTCTCTAACACCCCTACACTACACACACTACACACACACGACACACACACACACTACACACACTACACACACTACATCCACACCACACACACACACTACACACACACCACACACACACTACACACACACACTACATCCACACTACACACACACTACACACACACTACACACACACTACACACACACTACACACACCACACACACACTACATCCACACTACACACACACTACACACACACACTACACACACACTACACACACACCACACACCACACACACACACCACACACACACTACACACACACCACACACACACTACATCCACACTACACACACTACACACACTACACACACACACTACAGACACACACTACACACACACACTACACACACCACACACACACACACTACACACTACTACACACACACACTACATCCATACTACACACACACTACACACACCACACACACACTACATCCACACTACACACACACCACACACACACTACATCCACACGACACACACACTACACACACACCACACACACTACATCCACACTACACACACACTACACACACCACACACACACTACATCCACACTACACACACACTACACACACACACCACACACTACATCCACACTACACACACACTACACACACCACACACACACACTACTACACACACACTACTACACACACCACACACACACTACACACACTACACACACACACTACACACACACACACCACACACACACTACATCCACACTACACACACACTACACACACCACACACACACTACATCCACACTACACACACTACACACACACACTACACACACACACACACCACACACACACTACACACACCACACACACACACTACACACACACCACACACACACACTACACACACACCACACACACTACATCCACACCACACACACTACATCCACACTACACACACTACATCCACACTACACACACTACACACACACACACCACACACACACTGCATCCACACTACACACACACTACACACACACCACACACACTACATCCACACTACACACACACTACACACACCACACACACACTACATCCACACTACACACACACTACACACACACCACACACACTACATCCACACTACACACACTACACACACCACACACACATTACATCCACACTACACACACACTACACAGACACCACACACACTACATCCACACTACAAACACACTACACACGCCACACACACACTACATCCACACTACACACACACTACAAACACACCACACACACTACATCCACACTACACACACACTACACACACCACACACACACTACTCCACACA